>NW_005187547.1:1412081-1413990 GCF_000239375.1 Pundamilia nyererei | reverse complement strand
CACGACAGAAGTGGATGTAGCTGTAATAGGAAAAGAACTATTGCTAACTTTTCTGTTAAGTTAAGGGCTGATCCTTCTGAAATTCATAGCCAGTGCTCTGACACGGTGTCATCAATCTTTGAATGCTGAAAAAGCACAGTGTATCCAGAAAAACACATTATATTATATAAATTATTATAAAATTTGTGTGCGCCTAACGCCTAACCGGTACGCCCATGGCAAAAAGTTAGTCTAGAGCCCTGTACAGATGGACAAACTGGTGGTGGCTAACCAACCGGACATCATAGTGGTGGACGAGCACAGAAGATGGCTGTAGTAGTAGATTTAGCCATACCAAGTGATAGCAGCATCACAAAGTAGAGAACTGGAGAAATACGAAGGGCTGAGAGAGGAGCTAGAGGATGCAGAAGATGAAGGCAACAGTGGTCCCCGTGGCAACTTAAAAATATCATATTTTCTAAATGATAAACAATCAATATGACACTGAATGTCATATTGATCACTAAAACAGAATCATTCTTTCTTTTGGTTCCCCTCAGTGATGAAGACAGAGGTTAAGATCAACTGCAAAATCAAACCAGAATAAGGTCAGTTAGGACATATCATCATGCTTTAGTCTGAGGTGGTTTCTTTCTGAATCTTTCTTAATATGAAGGACGGTTTCTTTGGCCTTTATGTCATCCTGTCACCACAATTCACCGTCTATTTACAGGGTATACAAACCATACTGACATACTGTTGGCTAGAAAGACAGCAGAGTAATGTGACCTTTAAGTCAAACTACTAACTTGTCATACAGTAAAACATCACTGAAGTCATGATGGATGGTTTTCCCTTTTATATTCTAGACTGACACAACACACGGTTATTTTCAGCTGTCTTAGCTGCTCTACCTTCCGCTTTATAGTTATTATTGTATTATATGTCAAAGTAAAAATAAAAACGAAATGTGGGGAAACAGAATGTCGTGTGGATCTTGTCTAAGGAACCGCACTCAGCAATCAGGCCAACTAAATTGGATTGTAGTCAGGGGACAGTTATCACTGAAGTCAGTTATACTTATAACTTTTTGTCATGGCCTCACTGTCATGTCAGAAAATTCCCCTCCATCCAAACACCTGTATAGTGGCCCTGATGTGCAAAACAAAAAGTTTCTGCGACAGACAAAACTCAGGACAAGAAAAGCAGGCATAACTCTGCATAACGTTATCCAGTGATCTCAGTCTGAATTCTTTCCAGTGTCCTAACATGGAAGGAATGTCTTTGTTAAAAGATTCTCTCATTATTCCAAAATCCCTTTCCATATTTTTTTTAACTCTCTGAAAACTCTAAAGGGCACTGCTCAAAGTAGTATAGAAACATCAGGCTGTCGCTGTAGATCATTCTAATAATAATACTAATAAAGGGTAATTTTGTTGTGTTTTTAGTTGTATTGTTATGTTTTGCACCTCAGGGCACCATACGGTAGATGTTGAGACTTCAAGACAGTAGTGTAGTTGTATAGAGTCATGTAAAAAAGAGAATTTTCACAACCCTCTACATTAGTGATGTGTCGGTCGCGAACGAAACGGCTCTTAGAGCCGGATCTTTGAAGTGAACAATGCGAGCCGGCTCATTATTGGGAGCCGTGTTTTTTTTTTTCTTCTTTATCTCACCCTCTCTCACACACTTTTTTTCCTGCTTCACTCCGCACACGAGCCTTGTGCTTTAGTGGTGTGCGATACTGCATATTTTGGTATCGATCCGATACCAAGTAAATACGGGCCAGTATCGCCGATACCAATACCGATACCAATACTTTTGAATAAATAAGGTGGATGCCTTGTTGAATTGCTAAATCGCAATTAATTTTCATGACCTTAAGTGTTTTTTGTGATTTTTCCTTTTGTATTATTAATTACTTAAAACC
>NW_005187547.1:1386188-1409804 GCF_000239375.1 Pundamilia nyererei | reverse complement strand
GGAGCCGAAAGAGCTGGTTCTCTAAAAAGAGCCGGAGATCCCATCACTAACACCCAGCCCACCACTGGGGAGAGATGCCCTGCAGATTCACGAATGATTGGTTGATTTATAATACTTTATTCATCCTGAGGGCAGTAATTTAAGAAAAGTAAATTACACAGCTTACACCTAAATTCTTACCCTATTCAATGTGTCATGTGCCCTGGTGTCAGCTGCTGTCATCAAGACATTGTTATCCAGACGTCTTGTATATTTTTTATTTGTTTTCTGAACCTTTCTCTGGCTCAATTAGATGGTAGCAATTAAGTTCAGTTTATCAGCAATTTCTAAAATGCTAAAACCAGCCCAGTTTCCTCCAATCTTCTGCCAAGTGATGGAAGTGGAAAGTGGAAAAGTGTGCCTAATGAAGTGACTACTGTTGAATCTGCATAATGTAATGTATGACTCTATGGGGACTGCTTCTAATCTATCGTTTTATTTTTTTCCTCAGTTCAGCGCTCTGTATATAAGGATCTGGTTCTGCTGATCCAGGCAGAGAAATATCAACTAAGGAGCAAGGCAAGGGCTAAAATTTACCAGTTTTATACACTGACACAAAGAAGAGGGCAGGGTGTATAATCATGTGTAAGCTACCAGATTAAACCTCAGCTAACTTATTTAATAAAAATGTTATAATCATTCCACTGGTGTCATTTAAATTGTAATGTAAAAAAAACAAAAATCAGTGTAATATTTTTGCACAAATAGAAACGAGTTCACCTACTTGTTTGTGTTGTTCTCACACTTGTAACCTACTTCTTTAGGGTGAGAAAAGCTTCGAACAGGACTGCCTGATGAAAGGGGGCCGTCTGGGTCCAATGCACAATGGCACAGATTACAAAGAGGTCCGATTTGGGCCACACATATGTGTGTTGACTCCTCAGTCCACCCACCACCTGGTCCGCTTTTACTTTGTGACGCGCATAAAGAGCATCCTGGACGACTTCCACCATGGCTTGAAACCAGATCTTATTTTAAACTCCTGTATTTGGGATACTTCAAGGTGGGCGTTGTTGGGATGGAATTATTTGAAGTGCCTCAATTCTATGCTGGATAGGCCCCATGTGGCTGTAGCAAAACAGCCACAAAATCAATTTAACAGACTTATTGTTATTTAACTATTATTATTTAACAGTTTATTACCTCTTTTATCAGTAATGTACTTACTATAAAATATGGATTTCATAAGTTACGGGTTTATTGAAGTCAACTAGTGAACACATCGATCACTTTATTGAGCTACACCACTTCCACTCTTGTGAGCTCTGGTTACTAACAGCAGATGTGAATGTTTGAAATCCTAAACACAGATAAAGATTAGAATAACAAGGCAATGTAAAATCAGTTTGATGCAGCTGACAGTAGCAGCTCAGATGGAAATCAGCCAATTGTGAGGGGAGCAGAGGAGTAAATCTGTCAGAGTTGACAGAGTTGTGCTTTGTCTCTAGGGGCCACCGTATATATTTATATATAAACATATATAAATAAAACCACGTTTTTTACATTAGTAATTAATTTTGTGCATAATTTTATATTGTTGTTAACAATAAATCAATTAAAGCAACAAAACAACCTGAAGAGCCGGTTGGGAGTCGAAAGCCGGTTCTCTAAAAAGAGCCGGAATTCCCATCACTACTCTACATAATCTTGTGAAAACTAAGTACACCCCATGATTCAGTTGCTTGTAGAGCCACCTTTAGCAGCAACAAATTGAAGTAATTGTTTTCTGTATAACTTTATCGGTATCTCGTGTCATTGTGGAGAAACTTTGCCTTGCACTTCTTTGCTGTGATGTTTCATTTCATTGAGGTTTGTGGGACTTTGTTTAGGCACAACTCTCTTCAGGTTATTTTCAGTCGGGTGGAGATCTGGACTTTGACTTGAGCCATTACAACATCATGGGTCTTTTCTTTCTCAGACATTCTGTTGTGGTTGATTTGCTGCTGACCCAGTTTCACCCAAGCTTTAGATGGCAAACAGATGACCTCTTATTTCACTCTAGACTTTCATATGTACATATGGGTTTGGAGTTCACAGTCATCTCAGTAACTACAAGGCACCTGGGTTCTGTGGCTGGAAAAAACAAAAACAAATGATCACCCCTCCACCACCGTGCTTGACAGTTGGCATTAGGTGATTGTACAGATTTGTTGTGTTTGATATTCTCCAGACACGGTGCTGCACATTATGGACAAATATCTCTACTTAGGTCTGTCCAAAGGACATTGTTCCAGAATTCTTGTGGTTTGTTCAGATGCAAACCCAAACTGTGTTGCCATGTTCTTCAGGCTTACACCTTGCAACCTTTCCAAACAAGCCATAGATGTTCATTTTTTTTTCTAATTGTACTGCCAAAAAACGTTAAAATTTAACATACAAACTGAGGCCTGACAGTGAGATTTTACCATTTCTCTGGGCATTGTACGGTCAGATGGAATGAATTTTCTGGAATGTCCACTCCCAGGAAGATTGCAGCATTGTCCTGACAACACACACCTACAGTAAATGCTCCAGATTAGAAAACTGCTCAAACTTCAGCTTTTATCAAGGTGCTCACACTTGCTGGTGATCAGTTAATAAAGTGCATTTCATTTTCAGTACCTGAGTGCTAATTCCAATTACAGTGGAACACAAACTTCCATTTTAACTTCTGAAAACGTTCTTTTTCCACTTCCCCTATAATTCTTTCACTTATGCAGATGACATCAGCACACTCGCTCCTCTATGTCTCACAGATCGTAACAGCCATTTCCATAGCAAACATGTGAGATCCCATAATCCAAACAAATTTATTATGCTTTCATCTGACCGAACAATGTGCTGGCTACATTCATCATCCTTCTTGTCACAGTGGTTTCACAAATACAGTATTTCAATTTTGTGTGGTTTTGAGAGCAGTAATTTTCTCCTTGAACATGGTCCAAAGAGATGAACATCACACAGTGCACTATTTAAGCAATCACTGAAATAACAAACAAAGAAAACAAAATCTGTAATGTCACTGGGTGCTTTGGAAACTAATGGAAAAAAAATAAGCAAATCACATTTGTTGCAACATAGAGTTGAGCTCACTTGCATCACTGAGACTGTATATTGGGACCTGCATTTTGCAATGTGCCTTTTTTAAAGTTATAGGTAAGATCCAAACTTGATTAATTTAAACGTATTCAGAAATGATAAGAAGCACAAACACATGGCTTTGCAAATGTTAAAAAAATAGGTCTAATGATAATAATTACATTTTTAATATAATTTAATATAATATTTAAGTCCGTAGATATGTTTTGGTTCTTCATGCTTTCTCTTCAGCAAATTGGTCTCTGGCGCCACCTTACGTCCTATCAGAGAGCTCGCAAGGCGTGACAAGTGACGTCACGTGTTTACAACTGCCAATGAACACGTGGCGCACTGAATCTGAAGCCGTCATTGGTCGAAATGACATCGATATGGGTGGGTACTCTGCCGTTAGGAGCCAATAGGGTCTGGCATGTAAATTCTGTTTGAAATTTTCCCGGGAAATCTGAGTTTCGCGGGAGGGTTCTTGAGCGCGTAAACCGTATCCCTTCATTCATCAGGCCGTTTCCTGAAGCCATTTCTAGACGGGGGAAACGAGAGTTGCGCTACTTTTTAATCCGTTGCATCTGCCTAAATGCACTTTCTGAGGGAAAAATACTTTTCAGAAATCGATAGTTCAGACACTCGTCTTTACTTTGGTCTGATTATTTTTGTAACCATTGCGGCGGATTAGCAGCTATACGAGCTCGAAAGTTCCGAGATAAGAAAGGGGTTACCCTGAATACGCAAGATGAGAAGAGGGACCTCCTCGGCTCAGGAAAAAGTGATTTTAGCAGGGGTTGGAGGCTCTTCTCTGGATAATAATATAATTTTAACAGCTCTCTCGGATCGTTTGAACCCCGGTCAATCAAACGCTACGTATATCCAAATAATAACCACACCACCGCCTTGCAACATTACACAGACATCAAATGTGTGTTTATCCGAGCCTCAGATTAACAACATTTACACAACTCCACAACAAGCTGCAGCAAACGCAGCAGGACAACGACCCGCTCTGGGAAGACCGCCGGTAATAATCCACACAGCTTGCTTATACATTTAGCTTTGCTACGCTCAGCGACACAATGTTAGCTTGCTAACCTAGCCGAGCTTGTTGTTCAGGGCAGCTAATGTTAGCTATTTAGCCAGGGCATTCCCTCGACTCAACCTAGCGAGGTGGCTAACTAACTACCGCTAGCTAAGTTACCCAAGTGAGCTGGTTAAGTGTTTTCGTTTGCTGTGGGGACGCCAGTGACAAGTTTAAGTGAGTTTAGCGTTAACTGGAATGCAGACCTGTCATCTAAGAGAGTGTTAGCAGACTTCATGGTGCTTTTGAGTCCGCTTCACCTTTGCAGCCAGATGGAAATATTGGTAAGAGATGACTAACGTTAGCGCTGGCCTAGTGGCTGCTGTTGGTGTCTTAATTTGGGGGGTTGGGGGATGGTTTCCCTGGCCGGTTCTTGGTAAGCTATATGTTTGTTTTTAGCGTTTTAACGCTACATGATTAGTGGAACTTATAAAGGCATGATGTTATACGCAGATATCGCTACAATTCAGTCTGGGATCTGCTCGATAGATTTTCTCCCAGTCGTCTGTGAAGATGCAAGCCAACTTGGGTAAAGCTTTGAAAATATGCGTTAGCTATCAGAGCTAGTAGCACTATTGGTTATTAGAGAGCAACGTTAGTCGTTGTCGAGCTTGACCTTATTCTTTTAATTCGGCACAACTGTGTCATGCCACTCTTTTGTAACTGAAGTAACGCTGTGGTGCCTTTCATGTCAAGTAAAGTGAAACCCGAGTTTGTTGCTTTAGTGCTGATTCTACGTTTCCTGTATTCTCAACATGCACAAACCACACAAAACAGTTAAAGCTGCATTCAGGGTGTTGTTTTCTTCTCTTTCTCCTCCTGGTTATTCATCTTTTATGAACTCAACCAGTCTGCACATATCAGGCTGTGAGCCATGAGAAGGCTTTGGGGTGAGGGGAGCTGCTTGCTGATATAAAATGGCTGACACTTTGACTGTCAACAGAGGACATATTTCTTTCTTTCTCAGTCTGGGGTTATGCAAAAGATGAAGTAGTAAGTATGGGTTTAAAAATTATAATATGTTTTCCATTTCAGGGGAAAGTGGCTTCTGCTGTGCATGAGTTTTAGAGGGAAATGCAGACCAGCAAGCTGGTGGCACGCTGTCCTGCTCAAAGATACTAAAACAGGATGGATTCTTGCAAAAGCACAGATTCATGTTCATTGGGATATAATTGAGATGGGTTATTTGATTTTTAAAAAATTATTATTGTATTTTTGTGCTTTAAGAAACAAGACATGGGGTATGTTTATGGTAAGAAGTTTAACATCTGCATTACCAAATCCAATGTTCAACACATGCCATAAATGGGCTTAAACATGGTGAATGGTACAGATGAATCTGGGGACAATGTAGATGCATATGAAGCTAAATAAAAGCTTGTGTTGGAGCCATAAATTGCTGAATCATACGCTTAAACTGACTCGTGGTGGGTAATTGGACATCAGACATTTTTGTCTGGATTTGAGAATTAAGTTTTGGACTGAGCAGAACTACTTGATGCTTCCATTAATTATTTGGCTGGGTGGAGTTATACGGTCGATTATTTATTGGGATTGGCGTTGGTGTGTGTGGTGGGACGTTCAAATCGTCGACGTGACTCACTCTTGAGCTATTTGGGCTTGCCCTTTCCAATAAATTTGAAAAAATGGAATCTCTGTGGCTGACAAAACGTCTTTCAATTCAGATTTGATGTTGCTGTCCTTGCTGCGAAAACCTCAGGAATACTGAAGTAGTCGACGGAGAACAATCACATTTGGTGACTAAAAGCAGCCTGAAACTAGCAGTCACTCTATGAAACTCTTCTTTGGTCCTATACTGTGTTTTAGAGAGACTAGGCTTATGGAAAGGCTTTGGAAGTGACTGCCAAATAACCACATCCACCCTTAACTATCTCTTCTGCTCTCTCCTAGGCAAAAAGGCGATTGGCTCTCGATGATTCGGACCACCAGTACCAGACAGAACCAGCCAAAACTCCAAGAGGTAGAGGAGGAGCCGCGGCATCAAATGGGGCACGGCTGAAGACGCCCAGAAGTAAGAAGGTGGCTCTTAAGAGCCCTCTGTCATCTTGTTTGTTCATTTCACTGTAGATTGTTTCAACTTCATCGTGTCCACGCTCCTGCCGAGCAGCACAGATGGGAACAGTGTAGATACAGCTGTTTTTTTTGTTGTTGTTTTTTTTAATGGTTATTCCAATAAAATGAGTTTTATTTTTTTCCCTGAGCTAAACATCATCATGAAGGTAAGGTCCTTGGTTCTCTCCGAGTGGTTCACTCAGCTTTCCATGAAGAAAAATCTCTCCAGTGTTATATCACTATATTAGTGGTGTTGATTAATCTGTTTCATCAATATATAAACAGTAGTATTGTGCATATAAACTATGGAGCTGAAGTGGGGAACTCTCTCAACATATTAAAGAAAAGCAGGGAAGTGTTTCCTATGAAGCGTGTTGCTTCCAGACTATATTCAAGCACAGTAAGTAACTTCCTGTTAGCTTGGTGTTTTATTTGGCCTGCATTCTTAGAAAATTTCAAAAAGAAAGTGGGGAGAGAGAGATCTGGTTCTTTTACATGAATCTAGTGATCGTGGCAGTGTAAGACGTGGTGTTGTGGGAGGTCACAACAGGTGACGTGGTGTGGATCTCTGCTCTTAAACCGCTCTGCCCACTGAGAACGGGAATGGGACACTGTGCGAACAGAGCCTTTAAAATTAAAAAACTTTTAGCTTTAAATTGCAACCCGACAGAGGAATTAAAAAGTGATCCTTTTTTGCCAAACTGGCCTGTAGCTCGTCTTCACAAAGATACCCCGGCGATTGTCGCTGAGTCATTTCCCTTTCAGCATTTCCCTGGAAAAACTGTCTTCGGTTTTCCCAATATTGAGTGTTAATGAGCAATTTGTACTGTAAATGTGTCCAGTATGAAAATGCCTCGCTTGTTTCCAACAATGACTTCAAAGTTGGCTCTTCGTCTTTGTGAATGAGTCACAACACAAAACGGAGTATGATCACCCATCCGTCCAGCAGGTAGTCTGCTTCTTCTGACACCCCTGCTGCTCTTGGACTCCTGTTGACTCTCGGACATATTGATGAAGCTGCGTTTCGCTCAGCCGTATGCTCTCATGTGAAACTGCATCTAGCAATGACTGAGTTTTCATGTCTTGGCTAGAAACCGTCCTTCAAATTGCTTAAATTACTTAATTTCCCCTTCTTTCTGCTTTTTGTCCACCATAGCACCCAAGTCTCCACCAGAGAAGACGCGGTACGACACATCTTTGGGCCTCTTAACAAAGAAGTTCGTGGACCTTCTTGCTCAGTCTTCCGATGGTGTTTTGGACCTCAACCTTGCTGCTGAAACCTTACAGGTAAATTGAGGAAGATGCTTTGTTTTCGGTCAGCGTTTTAGTGACTGATGAGTTACGCCGTTAAATCTGTACGTGTGTTCCTCGCTTGCAGGTACAGAAAAGGCGGTTGTATGATATCACCAATGTACTAGAAGGCATTCACCTCATCAAGAAGAAATCCAAGAACAACATTCAGTGGATGTAAGTGGTTATTCTCCCTCACTCTGCCATGCAGGTGCTTGGTAGTTTCCCCAGTTTTATGTTTTGAAGTCACTTGTTCTTTACAGGATATGCGGTCAGTGGAGCCTGGTAATCACACCTTCTTTGTAATGAAGGAAAGGTGCTTAAGTGAGAGGTAGTTCATACGTACCGAAACATAAATCCTGTGTTTACTTGAACAGAAATCAGAACTTTTTTGCACTGTTGAAGTTGATGTGGCAAATATTTGAAACTAAAAACCAAATGGCTGCAATTGAGCACCCTGAGGTGACTCTAAACCGCTGTATTTCACTCTGCACTGGCTTTTCTTTCATTTACAGGGGCTGTAGTCTGTTGGAGGTCGAAGGGGCGCTGAGCCAGAGACAGAGACTGACAGCTGAAGTTTCTGCGCTGGCTGATGAAGAGCAGAGGCTCGAACAACTCATCCAGAGATGCTCTCTGGATATGAGACACATGAGCGAGTTGCCAGGCAACCAGAAATATCCTTTTGTTAGTTGAGATTGTGGCTAAAGTTTTAGTTCAACATAAATCTCGTAAAGATGCAGAGTAAGTCACTACAGGATTGCAAGGTCTTGTTTGTAATCTACTAAAACTGCAGATTTCTGAGCAAACACCAAGCAAGTTCATTTCAGGAGTGTCCACTGCAGTTTTACTAAGAGCAGTGACAACTGGAGAATCAGAAACAACCTGATGATAGATTTTTAAATGTCTCTGTAAGCAGTGTGCTTCTTCAGATCAGTGGGAGGAAGCTGACGGAGTATTGATACGTTCTGACATGAGATTGAAGTCGGTTAGAAATCGCTCTTGACTAGGGAAGCCATTCGCTTCTTAAATGCTGCAGCTCATGTAGGGAGTGGCTGTTTTATTACAAATAAGTTTGTCACAGGCGATCTGATCAAAAACGGCAAACATCAGAAGCCTTTGCTGATTTGAGTTTGGGAGATTCCCCAGTAAAGGTGATTTTCTTGGTCATGTCCAGGCAGCAGGTCCTATAGTGCTATAACCCTTTAACTGTGTGATTTGCGATTTCATTTAAACTTGCACAGAGCGCACAAAGTCAAGGTCTGTTTCAAATTAACGCAAATTTTATGTGGAGGATTGTTGTTCATAAGTCTGAGCTGCAGCTGATTAGTTTTCAGCAGGTGTAGGAGTTCAGTTTGGAAGCCTGAGGGCAGCGTGTCAGGTGAGGAGTGGCACTGGACCATTTCCATTAGTACCTACTCAGGGCGGCTCGCCACAGTTTTCAGGATTTTCCATTAGGTGATGAGACCTGGTACCAGGCCGGTGTTCCAAGTGACCTAAAAATGTAATGTAAACAGAATGCATACTACCGATCGGCTAGTTGGTGGGTCACTCAGTGAGTCATGAGTGTCTCCTTCACGAAAATCAAAACCGCCATTTATTAAACCCAGCAATGAGGAAAACAGCTGGACAGAAACAACTTTGCTGAGTCTGAAACTCTACACACTGAGCAGCAGGTGTAACGTTGCCTTGACGTCCACCTTTGCAGTGCTTAGCCGCATTGCAATAACGACCCCACACACGTCCAGTTGGTACTAGGTTGTAATGGAAAACGAGTCGTATCGCCACAAGACTCGAGTCACATCTTGCTGATCTGAGTAGGTACTAATGGTAAACGCTCTTCAGTTTTTTCAGCGCTGTGCACTGTGATTTCATCAATCGTGGCGATTCATCTCTGTGTATTGAAAACAGACTTCTTTTTTTGTCCCTCACACCAGCACAGTGTTAACTCACCAATAACCCACTCACCAAAGTTGCTTCCCTACAACGTTATCCACTTCCCTAAAATTAAAAATCAAGTTTAATGATAACACTTCTGACAAACTGGAGGAGATCCAGAACTGACTGCAGAGGCACAAATGCAAGTTGTGCACTGCTCAGTAAAGACGCAGAGGCTTGAGATCTTTTCCTCATGGACCCGTGTCCTCAGATTTTGCACACTCAAACTCCTTCAAATACCTTGCAGTACAGCTAGTTGCAAAAATAATTGTGCTCGTGCCTTTCATTTGTAAATTGTCATTATGAATTCTTTAAGTCTCACTAATTGTTTTATAATGCCAAAAGGGGGTTTAGACAGGCACAGAATGGTGACATGGCTGTTTCTTAGTCTAAAAGTCTCTTCTCAAAAAGCTGTAATATGCTTTCAGTACTTTAAGAGCTCTGCCTTCAGGAACAACTTGCTGTGTTTTACGTCTCCTCGAACAAACCATCTCTTTTCTAACATGTCACAGAATGCAGGTCATTTCATATAGTCTGTTCTGTATCAACACAGACGCAGTTTTATTTCTTTAACCCGGCTGTTTCCACATATGCTTATGTAACATACCAAGATATCAAACAAGGGAGCCTCAGAGACCAGACGGTTATTGTCGTCAAAGCGCCCACAGACACCAAACTAGAAGTGCCGGACCCTGAAGAGGTTTGTATACATGCTCACAAACACACGCACCTGATTTTTATTTTATTTTTTTCGACCACTTGTCATATGACTTGAGTTCTTTTATAGACAAGACTTCATATTGGTTAGGTTCACTTCTGACCTTAGTCGGGTAAGTCAGTCAGTTTTAAATGTAACTATATTGAAGTTTTTCAACGTGATGTCATGCACATCTTGCTCAAGATTTGTCCACCATATTGGATCTTATACAACCACTGGTTGCTAGGCAATAATGTGTGTATTGCCTGATTGGTTCGGAGTGGTTCATGGAGGTTTCTGGTTTTCGCTGGGTGAAATCTGTTGGAAAGTAGGTGCTGCATGAAAACCTCCTATATTGCACCAGTTGGTAGCAGATTTCCCGGTTGCCAGTAGTTCTGTTTTTTTACGCCTCAACCGTAAAAGGTTGATGGCGCATTGTCAGCACCCTGCAGCGCAGGTGGGCAGGCGGGTGATGTGGACCCCCAAGTTTGTAAATGGATAACAGGAGAACTCAGACGAGTTTGAATCTCAGTGACCTCAACCTCAAGATCAGGGGTCGGAGGTCAAGTTTTCTGAATATTTTGTCAATGCGATAACTTTAGAAGATGGTCACCTAGGATTTTGAAATTCGTCCCATAGGTGCACCTATTAGAAGGCTGAAGGGTACTACTGACCACTGCCAGTATTTTTCCATGGTTCTCTGCAGACTCTTGCTAACTATCTTGAGCGGTAGAGCATCTTGGAAAAGTAGTAAACTTTTAGTTTGAAGGCGAGTGGTCATCATTTACGCTTTTTCGCACTGTCATCGTTTCATTACAGCTCAGAGCAGCTGGACAGTGTTTACAGACAAGTCTGTCACTTTCATGGAAACTATAAGCAACTGAAGGGATATGCTAGCAACCGTTTTCTGGTTGGGGAAAATGCATCTTTTTTCCCGTATTGTCATGTGGGGGGAAAATGGGTGTCATTTTCCAGCGACTGCCATCAGCCTTCAGCATCCACGTAACTGGTCGGGGAATAACACACACACACACACACACACACACACACACACAGTGGGTGGTTGCCTAGCTGGTTTCTAAGCCTATGTGACTGGTGCCTTATTAACTTGATCCTACATTGTCACTATGATGGTCATATCTCCAAAATGACTCGCAGGTTAATGCAACAAGGTTGGCAGTCACGTGAACCTCAGTACTCTACTGTATGTTCGAACCATTTAATAGAAACGGAAATTGGGCTGGCCTATGTAACAGACACTTTTTTCCCCTTTAAATCTGTGTGTAAACTTTGAATAAAAATAAAATAAAATTTAAACTTAATTTGGTACCGTTAGTTTTAATTTGTCCTTCAACAATGATTTCTGAGTGGCTCGGTCAGTCTGAGAAATCATTGCGCTGAATTGATCATATTTTAGATACATTGCTACATGCATAAACTCCTACATTTGGTGTGTGCACATGTTGGTAATCAGTAGTACATTTATGTGCATTGTTGTTCTGATTCGAGTACCTGTTCTCTCTCTGTAGAGTTTATCCATACACCTGACCAGCACAAAGGGTCCCATAGAAGTTCTGCTGTGCCCCGATGAGGAAAACGACCCCAGGAGTCCCGTAAAAAATGGGAACACAGACATCAATGGGAACTCTCCTTTCCTCAAAGTCCTTCAAGGTTGGTTTCAGATGGATAGTAGTGTACCGCAGCACTTTGTTTTGTCATTCATAATGAAAAGCTCATCCATTTATTTTGCGTATCATATATCCATAGACTGAGTAAAAGAAAAAATAGCATGATCATTTAAACACATGGAGAAAAAAAATCCCCATTTCTATTACAGTCACAGAAATTGGCAACATTGAAACAGTTTTCTGTACTGAAGTGAATGAAAACCACATGCTTTGTTTCATTGTTCTTAAATAGTATGAATGGATTGGTAAGAAAGGAGTTCAGTGTTCAGTGCTGATCTAGAAGTGGTTCCAGAGCTCACTAGATTTGCTTCCAGTGCAACAAAACAGCCGTACAGCTTCTTTGAAGACCAGTGGTACTCTTGGCTGTGTTGGTGTCATAACAAATTGTCTCTTTCTCCTTCCACAGATCCCAGCTGCACAACCACTTCTCCTAACCCCTTTCTGGCTCCACCTCCCTCCTCTTCCTCAGCTGTCTCCGTCACAACTCTTTCACCCATCTCATCCACTTACACCAGTCTCCTGCAGCAGACAGAAGACCAGATCCCCTCATCCCTGGGTCCTTTCTTAAACCTTGGGCCTACTCTTCTGGACCAAGAAGATGACTACCTGTTAGGTTTGGGAGACGACCAGGGAATTAGCGACTTGTTTGAATCCTGTGACTTTGATAAAATGCCCTCTCTTGGCCTGGATGAGCTCCTGGGCAGCTAGCATTAGGTGAACAAAATGGACGGAAACACAGAGGGCTTTTTCTGTCCCACAGGGAGTACCGTGTTCTTTCATGGTATAACTAACAAACGTCATCAGCAGTGTAAAGCCTTTGATCTCCTTTTTAGTGGATGCTAATTTACACAGCTGGTTGGTTAAATGTAAATGGGGATGGGAAGGGTATCCACATCTTTGTATGGGTGTTACTATAGAGAGACAGCAAAGAGAGAACAGCTATAAGGAAACATCCCCCACAGTGCTTGGCATTACTTCACATCTGGGGTTATTGCATTGTGTTGAGCATAACCGTGCAGTTACCAAAAAACACCCTCGAGATTGGGAAAGAAGAAAAATCACATTGTCAACTCTTGAAGGATCCTGTCTGGGAATTTGTTTTGGCAAGTAAAAGGTCGATCTTCTTTGTTTTATCGTCGGGTGTGCAGAGCTACCCAGGTAACGTTTTAGGTGTGTTACTGCCAAGTGCTGTGGGTAGAGTTCAAGCTGATTTCATCCACAACAATGATCTGTGACCGAAGGCTTTTACTGCTGACTGTTAAATAGCCATCTTGTGTGTGCACATATGAAACATTTTTGGAAATTATAAAAAAAAAATATATATAAGAATGGAAACAGGGCTGATTTTGATGCACAGCACTCGCAACATAGTTAGAATAGTTAGGTTAGGCTGATTATAAAGTTCAGAGTATGAGTATTGGGTACATTTGGGTGTCCATTGAAAAATTATTGTGGAAAATAACCAGAATATGCACTCTTGAGTCATGGAAGCAAGACATTTATGCCACATATTCCAGTGTCTCATCTCCTGACAAATACACAACTTGCTAAGTTGCTAAAGGAAGCTGGAAAAGCCATCATTTCTTGCCAGTGGGTAAATCTGAACACGTGATGTGCAAACTTAAAAATCATCTCCACCCTATACTCTTGATTTGGCAGTTGACGCCTCGACTCTCGCTGCTTTTTACCTTTCCCATCTTCATCAGCAGTAGCCCGCATAACTGAATCCCTTAATGCCTCCTCACTTAGACTGTGTGCAGTGCAATTATACTGTGGATTGAGCTATTCAGAGAAACTTGTGTTCGAATCACTTACCACTCTGTGCGCACTTCCTGCTCGGTGTGTACTGAGACTGTTGTTGGCTCTTTTTAGCTTCAATAACTGTTGAATTTTAATGGATTTTAAAACTGTAGAAATTACTTAACGTCTTGGGTCATCTAAGGGAAAAAAAACAGGATGAGATAGCCACTTATTTAAACTTCAGCATGTAATGAAGGGCTTTTTTTCCTCTGTAAGAAAATGTTAAAAAAAACAAAACAGCTATTTTGTAATTTAAGTGAATTCAGCGCAACTAAACCGTAGTGACTTGTGTTTGTTTAGAGCTACTGAATTTACCGTGATTAGCCAGCAAAAAAGGCTTGATTACTTGCTGAAAAACAAGCTGAGAGGATGTAATTTTTTTTTCCACTTTAGGTATTAGAAACACCATCACAGTTCACTACCAGTAGCTTGTCTGATTACATCCCTTATAATAGTGAAGTGCAAAGAGACCTTGGCTTTTAGAGATCACAGGTGATATTGCTGCTGTTATTGTTGACTTATCCCCGCCCGACCTGATTGACGTGTGCTTGAGGAATCACGTGTGTGAGTTAATGTCAGAGTCGAGCTTGCGTTAAAGAGTAAGCCTGCCCGTGTGTAAATTGATGTACAGTTTTCTAATTTTTTTTCAGTGCACAAGGTACTGTAGGCTACCTCTCACTTAATGTTGCAAAATAGAAAATAGGGTGTTAAGAGATAAATGCCATAGTTTGTATGATTTTTGAATTCTTTTGTTTTAGGAATTGCCCGCGTTTTATTTAGCAGTCATGTCTGAAACCCCGACATTATAGTGGGAATACCGTTGGCCAAAAGCCAGACTCATACTGTCGCATATTAATTTTCACCACTGGGGTGCACATTTGAAGCATAGAAAAGTGGATGAATGTATTGCAATATTTTTTTAGTGTGTGTCGTTTTTGTTTTTTCTCCAATAAGTTATTTAGCTCCTGTTTCAGTGTTTTTGTTTTAATTATGTTTTTTAAATGGAGAGGCACCACTTAGACACAGGCAGTGATTCGCAGTTGGTCTATCTGGTCATGCAGAGACATTTCTGTGTTTTTCGCATCCCTGGTTTGGCTGTTCTCTGTTGGAAGTGTGTAGGAACTTTTGGAAACTTCCCCCCTGATATTCCTTACCATTTTTGCAATTCTCAGTTTTTTGGAGAGTAGTGATGCCTCTCCAAGTGCCCCTATTATATGTTCATGTACAACCTCTGTTTCATTATTGCTAAAGGAGCTAGAATATGTTTGCGTGCTTTAATGTTCTAAGAACACATTATACCGTACATTGCTGCAGCATTTCTGTTCACTTTGTCTGAAACTTGCACTTGCGTGCCTTGAATGCTCCACTCCCAATAATCCCCCACAGTCTGCACTAAATGGCTAGTTGGCATGAAAAAGGCAAGGTGACATTATCTGACAACAGAAATGCAAAATATGTAAATGAGAACATCGCTTTGGACTGTATTAAAAATACAGGGTTGTGCATTCTTTTAGGGTCTGCCAAATTAGCCACTAGGTGCAAGTGTTTTACACAGTGACCGAGAGGTTACAGAAGAAAATCCTCGAATGCAAATTTTATTTTATTTTGTTGTTTGGATGAACTTTATTTTTTGTGCTGCTTTTTGTTTGTTTGTCGGGTTTTCTTTTTTCACATCTGCAAAATTCTGACGCCAGAGCACGATGGGGGCAATTCAGGAAAAGCATGTTGACTTGTTAAAGAATAGCCTCAACTCTGAGAAGAACATCCAGTCTCTTCATTATTTCAATCTTTACAAAATGCACAAAAATGTCCTGATTTACAGGCGTATTTATATTGGTGTATTTTACATGTATTCATGCAAAGTTTAAACACCCACTCTCCAGTTTACAGTAGGTAAAATATTTTCCCCCAAGGATTTCAAGCAACCAGAATCTGGTTGCTATATTTTATGTCCTTTTACATGAGGGATTTTTGTGTGTGTGTGTGTGTGGTGGAAAGATTGTACCTTTCCATTGGTTTCTAATGGAATGTTGGAGATTTCGTGCACTGCTAAAGCTAGTGTCTGGTAATAATGAGTGACTTAAAATTGCAACTTTTTTTCTCATTTCGAAATGTGTGATTAGATCTTACTGAAGTGTATCGTTAGGCTAAGTATGATGCTAACTATGGTCCACATTGAAACAGCTTTGTTTTTATTTTCTTATGGTTATTCTTGAGCTGTTACCAAATACGATGTAATGATCAGTGAATATTCTGTAAAGCTTATGGGAAAAAAATGACACAAAAACAAACAAAAAACAAAAATCTGATTAGAAAGAATTGTCTGTAAAATTATATTTCTGCCTGTTTTTGCTAACTACAGAACAGAGAGCAGTTTGCGATGTGAAGGCATGGGTGCAAGAGCTCATGAATGTTGGAGATAAAATTGATGTTTTTTGATGTGTGTATTTCAGTTACATGCTTGTTTATGTACATCTGTTAAAATGAGGAATTTGAGCTGTGTGTGCGTGTCTGTGTGTATTGGAGGGGTAGGGGGTGGGTTGGGGGGGATAAATGAATTTGTTTTTTTGTACTCTGGGCATTTGTAATTGAAAATTTGAATAAAGCAAATATAAATGAGGAAATGTGTATTTTGTCTTGATGCGTCTTCAGGGAGTAGTTTGCACTATGGTGGAAAGTTTGGCTGCACTCAGAGGGAAGAGGTCAATGCAGGTCTGGAGTTCGTGTGTCTCAGTCTGCTGGTTCTAGCCCGGAGGCTCTTCAGTCTCCTTCCTGATGGCAGCAAATTGAAGAAGAAGTTGGACAGATGAGTTGAGTCACCTGAAATGCAGAGGGCTTTCCGGATGAGGCGGGTGCAGTAGATGTCCTGGAGGGAGGGAAGAGAAGTATCCACGATCTTCTCCGCTGCTGTCACTACCCGTTGTAACTTTTTCCGTCAGGAGCCATACCGCACAGTGATGCAGCTGGTGAGGATACTCTCAACGGTGCCTCTGTAGAAGGTGCTCGTAATGGTGGTTGAGGCTCTTGCTCACCTCAGTTTGCAGAGGAAGATCTTCTGAGATGTGCACAGCCAGGAACTTAGTGCTGCTTACCCTCTCTACAGCAGCACCATTGATGGTTAGTGGGGTGCGAGTTCTCCTGAAGGGATAGGTTGTTGTTGCTGCACCACTCGGCCAGATGGTTAACTTCAGTCCTGTAGTAGGTCTCATTGTTGTTGCTGATGTGACCCACCACATTTGATGAAGAGGTTGGAGCTGTGTGATGGTGTGCAGTCGTGGGTCAGCAGAGTGAAGAGAAGGGGGCTCAACATACATGCATCCAGTCTGATGGGGAGGCTATAGTTCAGGACGCAGAGCAAGTCATCCACTAATCAGAAGGTTGCAGACCCAGTCTGCATGCTGAATATCCTTGGGCAAAATACTAACCCTAAGTTGCTCTCTGATCGGAGTGTCAATGCACTGTCAATAGATAGAAAGCACTTACAAAGAGAAAAGTGCTTGTGTGGGTGGGAATGGGTGAAGGAAGCAAGTTGTATAAAGTGCTTTGAGTTTTCAGAATAGAAAAGCGCTGTATGAGAACCTGCCCATTTACCATTTAAATGAGCAGCTGAACCGGTATACCTAATGAAGTGGCTGGTGACCGTATATGTAGTGTTATCCACACATGACACTGAATCATACCCGTATTCAGTTGGTCTGAACTTATTCACCCACTACTTGAGAAAAACACGCGCTTATACATTTTGTCCCTGTTTACCTTCCGTACTTACAGACAAGTATGGCGGTTGTGGTGACTGCTTTGGTGGCGTAAATAATCATCGTGTGCCTTTTTAAAGCATATTGCCCTCGGCATTCGAGTTCAGCTGAAGGCTACAACTACAGTGCGACTAAGGTAAGAAACTTTAATGTTTTTATTGGGACTGTCTGCTCAGAATAAGAGACACGTGGGTACTAGCTAGCCAATGAGGCTAGCCAAGATAAACGCTACCCTGCGCTTGTTAACCAGTAAAACCAATGAAGAGGGATAAATAAGTGTCAAATGGAGCATTTTAAATGTTTAAATTTACGTTAATTTTAGCCTCCCTGTGTAAACCGTCGTTTAGGGTAAACTAAAACCAGCTCATAAGTGTGAAACGTGATCTGTTGTATAAAAGTTGTACAACTTGAACCCAGTAAGCGTTTAAGTGATGTGTGCGCATATTCAGCATAGCTTGTATCTCCAGCGATGCAGCTTTTCATCTACTTATCGTGAACAACACATTTAAAGAGAATGTAACGGTAATTAATACATGTGCATCAGTAGATAGAGGTACTGTACTTCAGGATGTCGCACTCACTGGTCATGAAGATCTTGTATTGATAGTTTTTTTTTTTTAGTAATACTTTAATCCATAATTTGCACACTGCATTTTTCTTTATCTATAAATCCTTCTAATAATCATGCTTATTTTGCAAATGCTAATGCTGTTCCTGCACACGTAGCCTTTGCATTCCTAAAACCCTAAAACGGGTACTAATGAAAAAACAGTACAAGGTACAAGGAGTGAGACTGAGGAAGAGTCAGCCATAATATTGCTGAAGAGGTTTCACATCCAAATCTTGAACCATTGCGAAAAACAGTTTAGGAACAAAACAAAGTGTCCACAAAACCATACCAAGAATTTTGCAGGTACTCCGACTTTATGAGTAAAAACCTTGAAATCTGCTAAATGAAGGAGAGTCTGCAGGCAGCAGTGAAGCATGGAGCTTTCTTAAAGGGATTCTGCCACTATATATTTTTAGGTTACTCCAAAAGGCTGACTAAAGCTTTGCTTAATTTCCAGATCATCATGCCGTCTTCTTGTGACTCTCTGATGGAAGACATCGAGGACATGGTGTCTTCTAGTGACCCCACTCCTCATGAAAGACAGTCTGCTAGAAAAAGTATCATACCAAGGGCAAGGAAGAAGAAAGAGCTCCTGAGCGATGAGGAGCTTCAAGCTGACAGGTGTGTCCAGTGTTTGATATTATGTTACTGCCATGGGGGGAAAAAAGGGAAATTGTTGGCTTAAAAATAAAAAATGTAACCATGTATTAAAAAAATGTATTAGTAGATATTTTTGTCAGTGAAAAAAGTGTATTTTGGCTTCATGTTAGAAGGAATAACGTCTTTTAGATGGTTTTTAATAATTGTCCACCCATCTCTTAACATCAGTGCACTGAAATTTTTGAGCCCACTTCCATGTGGAGATTATAGTTGTGGAATTCAAGCCTAAAACACATTCAACATACATCCTCTTTATGATTTAACCATCGATAACCACCGGCATTTTGTAGAGGGTGTAGCAGCCATGGCAGTTTTTCTTGAAACAACAACTTTAATCACCACATTTGGACATTTTCTCAAAATGACCAATAATGTTTTTTCTTCATGTGGCCCTAATGCTTTTTCGTACCTGCTCATTTGGTTTTTTTTAGAAAAATGTCATGTTGCCAGCTTTGCACAGATCCACAAATGTAGGCTGAAACACAGATTATGTTTTGTAGTATAGTGGTGACAATCTGTTCTCTTTATTTAGAGAAAGAAAGAAAAAAGAAAGAAATGTAGGTATACAGTGGAAGTACAGATGTCCCAGTTTCACACTGGGACTTGAACGCATCTCATGTTTGTTGATCTGTGAAATTAGTCTCAAAACTCCACGTGAGATGAGTGTGTCAGGCTATTCGTGCACACACACTTAAGGTTTTGTGAGCACGTTTAGTTTTAGACATCTTGGTTTAAGCTTGTCGAATCCGAGGCAAATTCCTCTCATATTAGAGCTATGAAACTTGGAATAATGATCCAAACACTTTAGTAACAAGGAAAATGACTGTATTTCACAAAGTGTTTAGCAACTTAAATCAAGACACTGCTCTATTAATCACAACTCAGCTGCATGCGTTGCTGACACTTTTTAGAGTTCTGTAAAAGTTACAGTGCTAAGCAAACGATTTGGACGCTATTTCTAAATTACTCCGAGCATCTCGTTCAACAAAAACAAAAGTTTTCCATTTCCAGCATTTTTACCAGTGTTCTCTTGATCGTTCTATCGATTGTACCCTGTGTGAGAGGTTTCTGGTCACCAGTGTATAATCTGGAAGCTCACAATTTTGGGGATTTCTGAAGGTGTTTACTTAGTTTTCCAAGTGAGTGATGTTTTTAATTGATTTTCCTGAAGTGTTTGAAAGAGTGTTTGTTTCTTCAACTACATTTCTAGTTGTTGTTATAACTGAATTGTTTCTTCCACTACTTAAAAAAATAAAATAAACCCCATAATTTCATCTAACTGCAAACTGTTTTCTTCTGATTAGTTGTATGTTAATATTTTATATATTTATATTTCAGTAATCGGATAGATTAGAAAAATCCCATAGTCATGTTGAGCATGTTTACATTCTACATGGCTTTGCTGGGGAAAACTAAATTACAGTCGCTGTACATGCTGCTGTTCCACGTTCATGTTGTCTTAATTTTTGCATTTCTTATCTAACAGAGGAAATGACACCAATAGCACACATCAGCTATACCAAAAACCTTAGAAGCTTCCAAGCCACAAATGCCCTACACAAGATCCCACTGAATCGGAAAGCCACCTTATCAGGGTGGTTTGATATTTACTCTTGACATTTAGTTTGACAGCAGCTGGTGTAAAAGCACCTTTGTACTTCCTCCAACACACATGGGTAATAAAGCAAATTTACAATAGACAGCCTTTTGTCAGCCGGTTTGGTTTAGACATCGATTTTTGCACATCAGGATGATTTACAATGGACGTATTACTTGTGTATTTTTTTTAGTTTGATCCCTGGTACCCAAAAGATCTGGATGAAAACATGGGGCTGCAGTCATAACAACTCAGATGGGGAGTACATGGCTGGGCAGCTGGCTGCCAGCGGATACAAGATGACTGGTAAGAAATGATGTAATTGTACTATGTTGTATTAATTCTGTTGATTTGAAGTCAACAGTACCAACAGGAAGCTGCCTATACCATAACGTGACAATAGAAATATTGGATGTATTTTATATTTAGACAAAAGATAAATGGATGAACAGCTACAGTGGTAAATATGGAATTATTCTGGGTGCCAGTTTAGCTCGCTGCTTGAGCAGGGGCAGCGCTCCAGGTCGGCCTTTGACGATTGTCTTCCCCCACACTCTCTGCTTTCCTGTTTATTCTCCACTGTGCATCTAGTAAAAGCAAAAAAGGCCACCACAAATCTTTAAAACATTTAAATATCATTATTATTGTTAAATGTCTATAGGATTAATGTCAATTTTATTATTAAACACAAGAGGGCGGTCTTGCTCTATAAGTACACTGAACCTTAAGTGTTATTCTGGTTGGTGAGTTTTATTTTTCATTGAATTGAACTTGTTAAAAACACCTATGGATGAACTGTGCAGTGTAAGCATTTTAATTCACGTCTGCAGTCTGCCAGTCTTTAGGAACCAGATGGATTTTGTTATTTCTCATCGCCATGATTACAGCAGTCATTTACATGCTTTAAGCCGACTTAAAATAGATGAGAGCGTACATGGTTCAGATTACAGCTCGTTAGAGAAAACTGATATAGTGAATGCTGCCTTTCATTCTTCGGTTTTGCGTGAAGACGCTGGCCATGTTCGGTACTAGATTACGGGACGTCTTTCAGGAGGGCTTCGTTGCGAGTGTGCGCAGGTGTGATAGACCGACACAGGTGAAAACGATAACGCAGAGAGTGATATGACACTGAGTTTTGCATTGTAGTCGGTTAAATATGATACTCTGGTGAATGTTTGTGACCTCATGTTTGTCACAAGGAAAATTGATTGTGCCTGGCTTTGTGTGATTAGTTATGTGTTCAGTGTGAGCATTTGTGTTGTGGTGTGTGTGTGTGTGTTTCAATAGACACGCGCCAAGACGGATGAAGAAGACGGAGTAAACCCCTTAGGCATTTTTCTTTCTCTCCGTGGGGTCTCCACAGCCATAGAGCAAAATTAATCACACACTTCAAAAATGCAGATCTACCCACTCATTCAACGTGACACACAAGACACAGTAAGCCCATGACCACAGGCCAAGAGTTTTTCTCCTCATCTGCTAGGCCAGACTCTTGATTTCTCTCTTCTCAGTGCGTTGCTCCTTGCTGACGTAACGCGTCTCTGTTCAGTTTGTCGTCTTTCACCTGCCCCTCCACTTCGTAACAGATCCTGTCACACATCTACTGAAGCTTTAGACTTTCTGTGCTAATTTTTTTAAATTTAGTGGAATGGCTGCAGTCGGAAGAGAGTGTAGAGAAAACTTGTTTGTATTCAGACAGTTGTTTTCTATTCCCACTTTGACCTTTGTAAGGGTAGCATCCTCCTGCCTCTGAATCTGATTACAGCACATGTTGCTTCTCTGGTTGTCTTAAAGTCCTCAGCAGATATACATGCAAGAGGGTGTAATGTAATACACTCTTTGGTAATAAGGTTAAATATTGCTGTTATGGGTATTCGATTATTGTAATCTCTGGGTGAAGACTCTCTCTGTCTCCTCCTCATGTTAAAAGCACGGCTGCACAGCAGGAAAAGTAGGAAAGGAAAGGAAACCCTTAATAATCTTACGCAGCAGAAAGCTCAAATCATTCAGAGCATGTGCCTGTGAGGCAGACTTTAAACACTAAAAGAGAAAATTGGATATAAATACACATGAGGGTCAGAAGAAAGTTAATTGAATGTCTGTCTTCTATTGTTTGCATATATTTTGCATGGTTGAATACGTTTAGAAAGGATGCACTCCTGTTTGATGTTGTCGTATACATTTGTCTCCCTGGTGTGTGCCCCGGTGGTATGTTTACTCTGCTGAAACGAAGGTTCATTTTCTTTCTGTCTGACGCCGTACTTTGATGTGAAGCTGCTTTTTCACAATATTTTTTTTTTTTTTACTTTTTCTTTGCCAGAACAGTTTTCTGACTCCAGGGTCTTTATGGAGATGTGCATGTGAGCATGATCCCCAAATGGTGCTCAATAGGTGTGCTTAGTTTTTCATGTGATTTACAAAAGTTGTGCTGTTATCTATGGAAGCCAGTTTCCGCCACTAAAAAAAGTATCCGCTGTTTCTGTCGAAATGTGTGGTCACACATGAGTGTGCAGGCACAATATTTCGAGAAAATAACTCGAAATTTTAATTGTTTTCTCGAAATTTCAAACTAAAAGCTAACTCAAAATTTCAAATTAGCTCTGCCAATCAGTAATCTATGTGACTGACATCATTTTCTTATTACCTGGAAGGATATGGCGCAGAGGAATGCGCACTTAAAACCGGATCGCAACAAATTGGCGCTTTTGAGAGCATGTTTGCTGATAGTAACGCCATGTGATTCAGCTAATAACACAAGGATTTAATCATTTGTGAAGCCACGGTGAGAATACTCAGCAATTTGTGCATTCATGACTGGCTGTGACACTGTTAGCTTAGCTGTAGCATTTGTAGCTCAGGGCTTCAGCTTCCGGGTAACAAGGAAATGACGTCATTCACGTAGATTACTGATTGGCAGCGCTAACTCGAAATTTCGAGTTACTTTTCTCAAAATTCCGAGTTAATAAGTCGAAATTTCAAGAAAATAACTTGAAATTTCGAGTTATGAATACTTTAATTTTTATTTATTTATTTATTTATTTATTTAGTGGTGGAAACAGGCTTCCATACACTAAACACATTATTTCTTTAAAATAAATAGCGGAGCAGTTGGCAGGAAATGACGTGTCTCAAACATTAGTAGGGATGTGTATTGATAAGATTTTCACGATTCCGATTCCATTTTCGATTCTGTTTAACGATTCGATTCTTTATCGAACACTAAGGTCGATTAGCTTAGAACTTTGTTTTATATCTTCTCTTTGAACAAGGTAGACATTTAGGAGTAACATGGCCTTACAAACCCAACAGTGAGATCTTAAGAGATCCA
>NW_005187547.1:1376225-1385949 GCF_000239375.1 Pundamilia nyererei | reverse complement strand
CTGCAGCGAGAACTGCCAGCATCTGAGCCAGACTCTGTCTGTCTCTCTCATCGTGGTCACCTAAATGCACAGTAATGGCAGGTTTTGTAATAAGGCAGATCACGCTAACATAATATGAACTGTTAGTTGATTATTTACCTGCCGCATTAACGGGAGAGGACGTGCAAACGTTACCGCTGCTGCTGGGTTGAGATTCACGAGTCCGGAGCGGAATTAAAAACACGACATTCATTTAAGGTCATCACGCGTTTTGTGAGCAAATGCTTTTACATATTCGTAGTGTTTCCTCCCTTAAATGAAATGTCTACTTTGCAAGTATTGCAAGTTGCCCTGTTGTCATCCGTTCTTGTAAAGTATAATCAAACTTTTGAGCGTTTGAGCCGCTTAGGCGCTGTGTTTCCTGCCAGGTAAGCGAAGCTCCGCAACGTGGTGACGTCATTCGGGGCGACTGGAATCGATAACGGAATCGTTTGCAAAAATGGCAAACAATTCCAAGGAATTGAAACAGTGGGAACTGGTTTTCAACAAGAACCGGTTTTCGATACCCATCCCTAAACATTAGTGAATCAGTCTGTGCGCTTGATTTCTTTGTTCCTCCTCCTATATTTAGGACCTTGAGAAAGGAACTCCCAGAAATGCATATGCAACATGATCAGCCGCAATAAGTCTCAGTTCCCACCTCTTACAGTCTCCTCACTGTAAATACAGACAGTATTTTTTTTATTTTTTTTAATGGAAAAACCAAGTTTGTGCTGGTGCAGCATGTTAGTAAATCTTCCCTTATAACTTCCTGCAGCCCTAAACATGCGATTTTATTTGCCACACATAAATTTACCTGCTGAGGGCGCGTGCGTTTAGAGATTCCTGGCAGCTGAAAAAAATACGTCTTTTAACTCTGCGACAGAATAATGCAGATATTTCCACAATGTAAAGGCCATCTCTCTGCTGTCATTCAAGCTGACCTTAACAGAAACGTGGCCACAGCCATAGACTAGATGCACTCCAGTAGTCAGAGGGAGATAGAAACGATGTGAACGTGTGTGAGATTGTAAAAAACTATTTCTTTATGCAAGTCACATCAAACAGAGCTCGGAATAGGGAACAGTAATAGGTTCCCTATAATAGGAAAAATGCTGATGGCCGTCATTACACGTATGCAAGCTTTGTTAGTTGCATGTCTCACATATAACAGGTTAGAAAAGGTGAGAAATTCTTCCATTCACAGCGAGAAAAAGGTGTTGTTTTACCCTGTGCTGTAGCCCAAAATATACCTTTATCTTACATTCATAAAGCCGCAGAGTACGACCGCTGCTTTTCTTCATACGCCTTTTTTTTCCACTCTGACCTTTAACATACTTTGTTGAGAGAGAACAGAGTCTTACTGCTAATGCTAAAGGCTTAGTTTGGTTTCTGTCCTCCACAGCTCTGCTTTTTATCCGTGTCTTGTTTGCGTTCCTGTATCTTTTCTCTTTCCCTGCCGTCCTCGTCCCTCCGTCCCTGTCGGAGTTAAAATCTGCAGTCAGTCGTTGCGTTTCAGTGTGAGATTGTTAGAAAGAAATGGACGGTCATGGACAGAATCAGGTGAGATTACACTTGGTAGAGGTGACGATTGTGCTGAATGGTATTGTATGGAATGATGCGCAGTCTTCTACAAAGGCATGAAATTGTCAGGAGTGTATCAAAGGTGGAATTGTGTAGTATGACTAACATAGAAAAAGGCTCGTGAATAGCATGGCGCTGTTGGCCAGATGGAAGATGAGGACAGGTTGAACATTATCATTTGTGAGTTCGAACGTTCCATATAAAATCACAAATTCCCGCCTACCTCTGTAATTTGTACGCCTATGTGTGTTCAAATCCACCACGTCGCTCTGCAGTTTAATGAAAGCGTATGGACAAAGGAGCCTCGGCGCCTCTGAAAACATGACATCACCTTCTCTCCCTCTCTCTCTCTTATCCTTCCTTCCTGTTTTCTCTCCATCACATCCCCGTGCCCCCCCTTGTCGCTCCTTCCTACCCTTCTCTAACTTTCTTTCTTAAACTATGACATCACTTTTATAGTAGATAGTAGCAGTTCTTGTGTTGGCCTATAGGTGGCAGCCTTTCCCCGTGTAGCAGCCCTTTGTTGTAAGAATGAACCACTACAATATCAGGGTGAGGTCATCCTTCCAACATCCTCTCTTCCCATTCATGGTTTTAAAATGTGTAACTTTCAAAGCTTCAAAGCAACCCCTGATTATATGCAAGCTGTACATGAAGCCAGCTCTCTATCAGTTGTATTATAAACATATAAACATGGAGGCTGCTCTGTTACGGCTTAATGCAGATTGTTGTAGTTGTGTTTAGTTGAGAAAAATCGCTCCTCATCTGTAGCTGGAGATGCTCTTAGCTTGTACATGCAGTGCTTTAAAGGTGTAACTCTCAGGAACGTCTTTGATTTAACCAGTTACATTCATATTTGAGATTAGCGTATTACTTGGTTGCCACCTGTGGAGATAAATCCTATGCCATGGCGTTTATTTGTTTGGTCACACTCATATTCTAGTAGTATAAATGCACACACACACATAAAATAAATAGTGCTGATCAAATAAAAATGGCTCTCTTTGCTCCTTTTAAAAAGTTGTGTGCATCAATGAAAGACACTGTTGTTTACCTGTGCTTTCATTGTCTTCCACTTGTTTTAGTGCTGGTACTGGTTTATTGTGGCTCGTTCTCATTTGCTGTTCCTGCGCACAACCAAAGGGGGCACTCTTCACCCACGCTAGCACACCGACACCAACGAACGGCGTTTGAGCAGAAGAGCAATGTGCCAAATAGTGACTTCATAGGAAGGCATCTATGGTCACACATGAGTGTGCAGACACACACAAACACACCCTTCATGGAAAGTCACACCAGGATATTTTGATTGTTTTTGGCTGGTCTCCTCCCCTCCCAATATCTTTTCTGCCATCCAGCCGGGCACACAGCACTTCAGTTAGGATTTTACATACCGGTTAGGCAAAATTACTCCCGGGTACACAATGTCAGCCAAATGAGGCGTTTTCAGTTCCTGGTTTGGACGCAGACGTTAGAGGATATGGGTTTCAGAGAGAGAGAGGGTGTGGGCTGCTTTGATAAAATGATACGAGGACTTAATTGATCAGCAGGTATTACGGGTGCTGCCGTGAATAGAAAATGCTGTGAGTGTCACAGAGTGTGTTTTTTTTTTTTTTCTCTCCTTTATTAAGCCTTGTTTCAGAGCAGGTAATCGTCAAAAAATATGAAATATATATATTGGTTAATTAAGATTGAAGCATTATGCATACTGCTTTTAGTAATAAAAGTATTTTTCCAACTGAGCTAAAGCACTTAAAAGTGTTTAGTCAATAGTAGCTGAAAAAATAATAGTTTAAATGTAGATCTAGTATTTTTACTGCTCTTTAACATTTGCTTAGCCTTAGAAAAATTGTTGTAGTATTTGGATGTTTTGGCTGAAACCCCTGAAACAATGTTCTGATGGCGCTCACACTGCATTTGTGTTTCTAGCTCTTCTGTTGCTCTGTGATTGTATTACATCACCGTAGAGTATTCTCACTCTGAGTCTGTGTTCCTCGCATACGTGCCGTCTCATTCATAAAACGGAGCGTGTGAGGACCTTCTGACTGGCTGCCTACGCGCTACGCAACATTACACGCCGTAAAATTATAGCCAATGAAAACTTACAATGTTGCCTGACTCCACCTCTCGCATAAACACACACATTGGCGCTCGCAGCCCGCCCGCTCGTACGCACATTTACTCTTCTCACACACAGTTGCAGCCGTGGTGGGAATTGGTGTTGTGCAGAGAAAGTATCTGAGAGACAGTTGCGTTTTCGACAGTCATCATTCTGTAAGATTAGACTTATCGCCTGGTGTCT
Organism: Pundamilia nyererei; assembly: GCF_000239375.1. NCBI lineage: Eukaryota > Metazoa > Chordata > Actinopteri > Cichliformes > Cichlidae > Pundamilia > Pundamilia nyererei. Next base: position 1,382,045 of record NW_005187547.1, on the reverse strand, counting down.
GTACGCCTGAGAAAAACTCACTGTATGCTCACCGTCTTTCCACTGTGGCGTAGCTGCGCGGCTCGCTTCACTGATTTAGAGAGGGGAGAAGGAGACTGGGAAAGAATGAAGGAGAAGGCAATGTAAGGAAAGATGAGAGGAGGAGTCCGCGGGGAAGGAAAGATGGTGGTGGGATGCGGGGCACAGCAGCCGTAGATGGCACTTCAAGACAGAATTAGTCTAAGCGACGGTTTGGAAGTGCGAAGGCGAGCAGGGAGGGCAAGTACGATGCCAGGGAAATGAGCTAGAATCTGGCAGATCTGCAGAAATGGGGAGTAGAGAGATGTAGAGTGTAGTGGTTTGTATGACCAGGAATGACAGGTGAGATGTAAGGGGAGAGGAAAAAAAGAGAAGCTGCAGAAAGAAAATAGGAAATTGTGTCTGGCAGCTGTAGATGCAGTGCGAGGGAAAAGATTCCTGCTGGATAATAAATGAAATGCTCTTAAAAGTTAGCAGAATTATTCATTGTCTGAATCATGTAAAAATATAAAATAACTACACCGTGTGTGCTTGAATTGAAAAAGCACTTTGCACTAATCTGCTAAATTTAGTAATTGTCCTTATTTCATTTTTGTGTAATGCAATTTGATGTAAACAAGGAAAAACTATTAAAACGGTAAAGCAACACCTATCTCTCGTTTCTTAGGTATTTACTAAGGCGCACACAGTCTGCAGAGCTGTGATTTTTGTCTGAAGTTGCGATAGAAAGACCCATCAGTCCAGGCAGTCGGGTGTAACCGTTTAGAGATCAGAAGATTAGAGTGATCCCAGCATTGTGCGTGTGCCCGTGCGTGCATGCACATGTGTGTTTTGTTGATCCTACAAGGTGACCCATGTGTAGACGGCACCCAGTAAGTAACCATTTAGAAGCCATAGGATTAAAGACCTTAAAATTCCCATGAGGGGAATTATGGATAGAGGAGAAAGAAGGAAAGCGGCATAGGCAGAGGGAAAAGGGGGAGATCGGTGCTCGGTGTCAATCGGTGATTACTCTAAGGAATGGAATATTGATAGCATTGTAAACTCGTCTGAGCAGAACAATCATTGCGGCAAGAAATTGTCACGGGGTTTGGAAAACACAGTGTCCGTCTTGGAGATTTCTATTCTCAAAAAAGTTAAATATTAAAAGTAATCTGCATGTGCTGTGGAAATGGGCAAAATAAATGCCTACATAGTAAAGAAACTGCAGGAGGGCAACAAATATGTTCCTTCCAGGAACTCATTCCCGAGAATCAGATCTCCTTCACTGCTGGAAAACCTTTCTCGTGTGTATGATTTAAGGAGCATGGAGAGCAATCAGATTTGACTAAAAAGAGACCTCTCCTCGCTTCTCCGAGGGGGGAAAAACAGAACAAATTTATTTCCGAAAGGGCAGTGATATTTCATCCTTGTTGCCTTAAAGCTCAAAGGTAGGAGAGGAAGAAGAATTGAAGCAAAAAGAAAAGCTGCTCCAGTTCCCCAATCCTCACAGTCATTTGTGTCCCTGCACTTTCATTTCTTGATGAAGAGAACGAGAGAAGCTGGAAGGAAGTTTCTTTTGCTACTTCCCCGTGGAGGAAGGAAGTGTATTACCTATTCCTTTTAGAATCCAACCAGCCAAGTAAACCCCATGTTATACCAGGAATACCGCCTGCCTTCCACAGGGATTGTGAATACCCTGAAGGGGTATAATGTGAATATCATGGAGGGGATGTAATGGGATAAGGCAGGAGCTGGAGGAAAGGCGTAGGGGTGGAGGGGCAGAAAGGAAAGGAGACTAGCAAAATGACAAGTAAAGGAGGTTGTCTGGAAAAGGGATGAGAGGTGAGGCTAGATTTTGCTCAACATCCAGAGTATTGAGCCTTAAATCAAAGCTGGGAGATGTTGGTTTCTGGCATTGAAGGTGGCCTAGGCTTAAAAGAAAAAAAAAATCTATTGGCCTACGACTGACAGTTAGCTCTGTGGCCAACACACCCACACTGTGTGGGAAATTGCAGGAGTACAGCCTTCACTCCCCTTGAACGCAATCCATCGGGTGCCATTTAACAAGGCATTTAACCCCTAATGTCTCGACTGGAGCTGCTCGATGGGAAACGTGGCACGCCTGTGGATATGTTGGGCAGCTCCCAGTTAGGTGTATGCACCCACCCTCTATTGCCCAAGTCTTGCCAATTCATGTGTAATAATATGACACACAAATACAGCGTGTGTGTTCTTGGGCAGTGTGTGTGAAATTTTGTTTATAAAACTGCTTCCTGTTAATATATTATAGTAAGATTATAGTGAGTCTATAGTTCTTGGCTCAGTATAATAGTTCGTTCTTCATCTTTATCAATTTTTTAACACTAAGCAAAATTTTTTCCTTTTTCTAGAAGACTAAAAAATCTTCTTTAGGCTACATTCAATATAAATAAAATAGATGAAAGTGTTTGTATTTCTTGTGGAGTATTTTAAGTTTAACAGTTACATTACAGTGGAATGACCTACGTGTACAAAGCATACGACAGGAAAAGAGATCAAACTAGGTTTTTATTTTTTGCCCCAGAATTAATACTGTGTCATATTCATGGCGTGTAAGGACAAGTAAAACTAAACGAGTATGGGATTTGTAACTAATGTGAGGATGGCTATACTGCAACCTGCAGATTTGGTGGTTGATGGTGTTCTGTAAAAAGAATAGGGTTGCCGTGTCGCACATTATGCTGTAAATGTACAGTACGGGAGACCATTATGCATATGTATCCTCCACAGTTACAGAGAAGCTGGGCATTAAACCAGTAATGGGCTATTTCAGCTTTGTTTGATGGTTCAGATCCATGTGATACTAAGGCTACGTTCACACTGCAGGTCTTAATGCTCAATTCCGATTTTTTTTGATCAAATCCGATGTTTTTTTTTTTGTCTGCTTGTTCACACTACAAATAAAATGCGACAGCAAACACACTCTAGTGTGAACGCTCAAAGCGGCCCGCATGCGCAAAAGAAGACGTCACACACAACGCGCTCTGTTTAGACCCAGTATTGTTTGACTGATGGCCCTTAATATAAAGACTTCGGACTTTACGTTTCCCAATTTTTGCTTTAAGTTATTGTGTTAAAATAACCTAATTATTATCCTTATTGCTGTTTTAGAGAGGAGCGGTGCTTCAAAGGATGGTTGCAGATTCCTGTCAGAATCTGCAGATTATACAGTACAAATAAAATGTTCACGTTGTCTTCCCAACAGTTTCACTGACATCTACACTGGAAGGCCAGGAAGTGTTCGTGATGTCTTCTCCGGTGCTGATAATTAGCGTCTGTCTTGTGACAGTGATGTAAAAGACGGATTTAGTGCGATATGACCGCTCAAACAGCAGTCGCTTTCTAAAACATCGGATATGTATCAGATTCGGTACCACATACGAAAGTGACCCAGGTCCGATTTGAAAATATCGGGTTTGTGCCGTTCATACTGTCATAGAATGATCGGACATGGGTCGCATAGGGTCAAAAAAATCGGATTTGATGCGCTTTCGCCTGCAGTGTGAACGTAGCCTAAGAGTCATTTTAAGCAGGGTTTTAAAAGGACAACAGTCTCCATCCAGATGAGTATCTGAGCAGTTTTCTTTCTATAGTATACTGGGTATCGGTGTATGTGTGTGCTGCTGCCCATTGCTTGTCCAGGTTTAACATTTTTTTTTTTTTTTTTTTTTTACTGTATTGTGGTTTTTAGTGAGCTGTACATATGTATTATTGCTGTTACTATGCTTTAGTGATGAATTTTATTGACAAATATTATAACATTAGTGTAGGATGTTGTTGTTCTTCCCTTATTCCAGCGGTCCCCAACCCACAGGCCACGGACCGGTCATTTGTACCGGGCTGCAGGAGTTGAGGCTCGGTTTGATATTTTTGGTTTTCAGGGTTTTTATCGTTATGTTTTTTTTATCGTTAGCTCTGTTTCCCTGGGTCTTTTCCTGTGTATTATGAGTAAATCTCCTTTTTTTGGTACCGGTACTGGCTTTATTTTGTTGTATTTATCCGCGACACCTTAAAGGCCGGTCTGTGTAAATATTGTCGGACATAAACCGGTCCGTGGTTGGGGACCGCTGCCTTATTCCTCATTGCTCTCATTCTGTGCTAAGCTCCTCTACAAGCACTCATGAAGTTATGATTTTGAGTCAAACTAGAGCTGCTTGATGTTTAGATTTCATGTTTCATCTTTAAAAGTACCGTGTCGAGTACCAAATCGAATTTCTGTGTTCTGCTGGGAAACCGGTGAGTGGGTGCTGTGATTTATTTATTTCTATCAAGTTTGACGAGATCTCCAAATGCAGCCCCAAACCATGACAGAGCCTCCAGCGTGTTTTACTGATGGCTGCAGACTCTCACTGTTGTACCTGTCCTGGCCTCAGGTCTTGTGTCAGGTTTGTTTTTTGTTTTTATTTAAGGACATGACTTCCAATGAAGTCACTATTTTGTTTCACATTACTCTCTCTCATGGCTGCTATTTCCGTTCTGACTTTCTGAACCTACATTTGCTACATAGTTCAGCTAAATCGTCATACTAAACCGAAGTTTTAATTTAATGATCATTGTACCTTTTGCTGCTTTTATTCATGATTTTCTTTAAGTAACAGTAACAGGTTGACCTTTGGTGACATGTCCCCCACCCACCTATACTGAGCAAATGGTACAGAGCTGTCGTGTTGTATTAGGTGTGGTGGCAGAGAGGTCAGCACTGTAGCATTGATAAACATCTGGCTAAGTAGCATTCATGTGACGTTAAGTTAATCTAACATTAGTTGATGCTTTCATGTTCCTAAAACACTGTAATAATGAAGTTTCTGATGTGTTCAAGCGTTCAAAAGTACTGAATTTCCTACATTTAATGTAACTTCAGTTACATGCAGTATGCTGTATTTAAAAAGCTGCTTGCTTGTAAAAGGGACAAACCAGGAGCCCTCAAGAAAATAAGAAAGTAGAAAAAAAAACCTTTCTTTAAATTGAAGCAGTGCAGTGCGTCTTACTTAATCAAGGAGGCTGTTATTCTAGCCTCTTCAGTGTAGCGCTCTGGCTCCAGTGCTGGTGAAATTTGCCAAACTAAACTTAAGACTGTGACTGGCTTAACCTCGTGTCATGATAACAGACGGTATCATTATCAAAAGAAGTCTGTAGTTATTGACCCGGGTCGGTGTGAACGCTGGTTTTCGCACATGTTCCTAATTAGCGCTTAGACGAGCAGCTGCAGCTTCGTTAGTGAATAGCAGGGAGCTAGCACAATCCAGCTCATTTTCAATTGTTGGGTAAGGGTAAATAAAAAAGCAAAGTCTCGCAGGTTGTCGCCAGCTTTTGAAAAGTGTGTGAATTTTACTCGAACTGTGAAATTCACACAGATTTGCTACGTGCATCTGTAATAGAAAATTCACCAACAGAAACGTTCATGATGAAAGGGACATCAGATGCTTACATATGATGGCGGTTCGGCATCTACGCTATTGTTGAAACGCAAACATACACAGAGTAAATTTAAAAATGATGTTTTTCTAGACTTTTGAGAAAATCTTTGCAGATAAAAAGCCAGTTTGTATACAGAGAAATGTTATTCGTTCAGCTGCTTTTATTCACTGTTGAAACACGTTGCATAACAAGTACTCTTGTTGGGGTAACTTGCTAGGAACAAGCTAGAACTGTTTATAGAGACATAGAGCTCACCGCTGTGTTAGAATTGGCCGTGATGATTGTAATGTTGCAGTATTGGTAATCCGCTCTTTAAGTGATGACGTATGAACCCTGCTTCCGGGTCCAATTTACTACCCCCCA
>NW_005187547.1:1373960-1375501 GCF_000239375.1 Pundamilia nyererei | reverse complement strand
TAAAAAAATTTGATTACCAGTGACTGCAATAACACGGAGCTAACAATGTGTTAATTGGGTTCACCAAAGTCCAAACTGAGCTTTATTCACATAATTTGGCAGCACAAATTGTCCCAATTTCAAAATGTCATTGTTTCAAAATGTCAGCGTTTGGTGCAGCGTAGTCACACAGCTTCCTGCTCTTGGAGGACAAACAGTGCAACTTTGTGTCGCGCTTTCTGGCAGTAGAGCTAAAAGGACTAAAGACAGATGATCTGTGTTCTTTGACATTTGACAACTTATTGTAGCTTTCTTTGTTTCGGAATAATTAGCTTGTCTAATACGTTACAAGCTTAAAGAGGAGGGGGACAAATTAGAAGTGAGAAAGACTAAAAAGTCTCTTTGGTTTCCTTGTCATCTTGACTCAACAAGGAAAACAAATGCAATTTCCTTCATAAGGAGGAAATGCTTAAAAGACATTTGTAATTAATGTGGCGTGCCAAGCCGTTGGTGTGGGTGGATAAAGAGTGTGGGTGACATATGGATACAAAGCAAAGAAATCATTTTAGGCATTCAAGGACATGTAGTAAATGACTTTTCAAAGGCCCCCTTTGAGGTTATTCTTTCTCCTTCTCTTCACTTTGGCCCTTTTGTGTTGTTTTGGAAGATAGCCCCCCACTTTCTGTCTGAGTGTCCAATGTTCAGCCATCAGCTGCCATTACTCACTGACCACCTGCTGAAATGGAAAGCAGGGGTGACCTGCGCTGTTGTGTGTGGATGTTTGTATGAGGCCACCTGCTGAAATGAAAGGACTGGCTACCTGTGAGTGAAAAGGGGGAAAAAATGTGACCATGAGAGTTTGTGTGTTGTATGAATTTATTAGCTGTGTGAGGGCTAGTCGCCCCTTTGAATAAATGCACTAGATAATAAGCATGTTACAGAAGTCTGTGGTCCCTGCAAGTATTTCAGTGCTACACGCTTATGTCCTTTCTGTAATGAATCCTGCATGCGTCTCTGATCTCGTCTTCATCCATATAAATGAGTCAGCTCTGTGCGCGATTTCCTGATTTCCATGTGAGAGAACAGATAATGGATAAAGTGGATTAAAAAGCAGCAGATGATTTGAGCAGCGGGTTTAATTTGAATCATCATCCGACAAAGTAACCCTGATCGCCGAGCAGAAAAAGCAACTTGACAGGGAGGCTTGGCGGGACCGTGCTTGACCAGATAAAATAAAAAACAGTGAATGAATATAAGCAACTGTGTGTGGTTATCCACAGGGTTTGAGTCAAATGGCTCATCTGCTATCGATTGTGCAGAGCAGGGTGATAACAGAGCTTGAATTTTCAGCTCAACTTCTTTGTGCTCTCTTTGAAAGCTTGCTATCCTCTCCTTCTGTGGTTATTTTAGCAATATGGATCTGTACTGGGAAAGTTAGCAGAGTAAATACAAGTAATGTTTAGCCAGGCAAGAGATCGATAGCTGTGTATTGATTAAGCATCAAGTGTGGCCACAAGCAATTTCCTGGTCGTGTGTGTGAAGGCGAGTGATTGTTTTTTTTT
>NW_005187547.1:1361217-1372697 GCF_000239375.1 Pundamilia nyererei | reverse complement strand
AGAAAATGTTACATTTTTGTGATTTATATCGTTATCGGACGATAGATGTCTTAATATCGGGATATGAGATTTTGGTCATATCGCTCAGCCCTATTTTACATGATGCCAAAAAAATCTAAACACTGGAAAAACTTTGACATGAAGATCACAGCCTTTTCTGTGTGCATGTGTCTTCCTCTGTCCATCTACACAAGAAGAAAGGAACCTTGTAGATGTGCACCCACTGGCCACATGATTAATTACACCTTTTACCTTGAGAACTCCATTCGTGTTTCATAGATGGAAAACATTCCTCTGAGATTTTGGTCCACGTTGACATGAAAGCATCACAGAGTTGCTGCAGGTTTGTCAGTTGCACACCCATGATGCAAATCGCCTGTTGTGCGACATCTCAAAGGTGTTTTATTCAGCTCAGATTGGAGGTCGGTTCAGAGAAACTTTATTAATCCCAGACGGAAATTGAATTGTCATAGCAGCATAGATACAACATATAATGAAGCATGCATGCATAAAGAAGTGTAGAAATAAACGCCCTGGAAATAAACTTGCATGCATTTTCACACAGAGCTGCAGGTCACTGAAAATTTTAACCTTGTGAAGCTTTTGTGTGAAAATCCCAGCAAATCAGCAGTTTCTGAAATACTCCACGCCACATTCACAGTCACTTAAATCACCCTTTTCCCCATTCTGATGCTCAGTTTAGTTGCTGCCATTTGATTGGCTGATTAGATATTTGAATTAAAGAGCAGTTGAAAAGCAGTCAGTGAGTGCAAACATTGAATAATATACTTTGTTTAAAAGATAGAGAGGGCAGAGTTCATATAAAAAAAAATCTACATTTGCACGAACTTTAACAAGTCAGCGTCTTTTGGTAACATTATTTTTCTGTCACCTTTCCAGAGGTGACCATACAGTAAAAAAATCACTCTTATCTCGTAGCTTTATTTAGAAACTGATTGACTTTGAAGGAGAAAGTGTTGAATTATCATCAACAGTAGCTCTAAACATCAATAACGGCTGCATGCGGCACAGGAACTGAGCAGTACCAGAAAACAACAAGACTCCTGCTGTGCCGTTGCTACCTGAGTGACAGAATGACTGCTGGCAAACGGGGATAAATAAGAAATAATTATGCACGAGAAGTTTGTCACGTTGCTGAACGTTCAGTTGTGGAGCTTCTTCAGCAGCGAGTGAGTTAGTGCAGCAGGTATGCTCCGTCCAAGTTATCAGTCACTTTAAGTGCGGGAAACAACATCGCCCAGCTTTGTTGCTCCACACTTTGAGTCTCACGGCATTAAGTGCAATGATACGTTGGTGTGTGACTGCTCGCCTCGGCGCAGTGTAAAATTCTAGCAGCACGATTGTCTCAGCTTGATTTAGCTTCTCTGACCTGATATCTGATTAAAGCCACTCGGATGTGTGTAGGAGCTGGATTAGCATATAAAAAGACGGTGACAGGACATCAGATAATTCTGATGCCATCTGTTTTCAGTGGAATCTGTTAGGAGATGGAATGTGTGTTTTTCTGTGCATGCGCCGCCCCTGCTTCCCTTCTCTCTCTCATCGTCCACGCTGCTGTTTTAGGCTTGGTGTTTGTTTTTATCCAGCAGCTTTTTCTACCTTTTGGTTAATTTTTTTACTTTTTGTATTTGCAAGAGGAGAGAAACTGTTTTCTGTGGACAGACACATCAATTATTTATAATGAGAAACACTTTAATTGTTCCATTTTTGTCATGATTTATTAATTAGGGGAGGCTTCATCTTTACTCCACCTATAATATATTCAGGCACAAATGAATGGAGGCGCACATTTATGTGTGCACGCACACACATACAGGTCTCATAGGCAGCTTTTTACTATCAAAATACTTTCAATTGTTCTATAGGATTATCCGTTTAAATGTGCATAAGTGTTAATAAAACAGGTTTTTAATAACTTCGAATAGAAAGCTAATTCTGAAAGGATGAGAGTGAGAAAAGGGAGATTTTTAAATGAGGCTCAGCAGTTTAGAAGGGGTGTGGTATATGATGCTGATAGGAAACTGGAAGCAATGAAAAGCAGAAGAAAAATGGACAATGTGAGGTTAATGGAAAAAGTGAGAGAGAGTGCCTTTTTGCCGTTTCCCCGTGCGCACAGTGACTACTTGGAGAATAAAGGTGGTCAATTTAAATTGCTTTGTATGTGCCAAGTCACTGATCTTTTTTGTGTTGCATCTTAAATTATGGTCAATTTAGAGAGTTAATCAATAGCTGCAGTTCAATTCATGCTCTTCAGTCAGAATAATCCTTGTATTTATTTTCCTTTCTTTCTGTTGATATATTTTTGGCATGATTTTCTCCATTAATCCAGTCATGAGAACCCCCTTTTTTATTACATCCATATATCTCTTCCTCTGTCTTTAAATCCTAGCAATTATTGCAGTCAGGGTTTTTGAGTCACTGTAGATTTTTGGTGTTGAGATAAAAAGAAGATGATGAAAATGCGGAGCTCAAAAATGGACCACCCTGCTTAGTGTCTGTGTATGGAAATGTGCTGTGAACCAGAGTAGCAATTTGTATTGGCGTGTGTTTCTTTCTCTTTTTGTTTTTTTCTTAACGTCTACATGCCGTTAGCAGAACAGCCCGTCTAATCACCAGTCTACCTGCCAGCCTCCACATTCCCTTTAATGCTCAGCACGAAGCACATCAGCAACCAGCCTGCCTCTGTGTACTGGAGGGTGGAATCTGTGATTAAGAGCTTTGTGGTATTCATTTTGAATGTGGTACCATTGCAGGTAGGGAGATCAGGTGATGTGTTCAGGGCAAGTCTGGGTTTCAATTAACAGCATTATAGTGATTATGGTGGAACTGCGAGTATATAGCAATGGTGTGTATGTGTGTGTGCCGGTGGTGCGTGTAATTTGTGGAGACACCGCCAATTGAACAAGGTGGTCCACTAAGCTTATCATGTGTTGTACTTGCCCAGTTTTCCTCCTCTTTATGCACAAACAGGATCAGCAAAGTGTGTGTGTGTGCGTGCGTGTGTGTGCGCCATATCTTTAGGTGTGTCTCCTGTGACTTTTACATACAAGCTGCTGACTACTACTCCCTGAACCCCTTTGTGTCAAAGTAGTCTCTTCTGTTCAGCTCATCATCCTTTTGGACCCTTCTCCCTTTACGTTTACTTGGCTCTTTCCTACTTTGTATATTTTACTCTTATTTCTTTCTGCCTTTGCCTCCACGCCGATCCTCTAATCAGCTAACAACGCTGTCTGAGATTTAGTATTGAAATTACATACCATACTTCTCAATTTTTCTTGTCTCCTTGTCTTACCCCCTCATTTTCCTCTCAAACGGGCTTGTAATTTTTCCTCTTGTCTTCCTTTACACTTTTTTTTAATCATATCTGTGCTTTTTTTCTTTTTTATGATAGTTTGAGAGTGAATATAAGAGTGCAAGTATCAGGGGACGGTATCATCATAAGGGCATGTTATATGCTTCTGCTTTCTAAGCCATCAGGACACCCCCCGTGCTTTCTATATCAGGGGAGAAAAAGGCGCTCTCTGCATCTGGGCTATTTGCATACAATTTGCATATTAACCCCAACTGGCTGCTTTTAGAATGCCAAGAGGCTAAATTCAGTATTTATTACCACGGCCCATAACTAGTTTTCACTTTTCTGGGTGTCATTTGCATCTGATTTGCATGTCCCTTAGCTTAGATTTGGGAATAAGGAGCCAGATGACCTAAATTGTTTCAATTTCACCCAGAAGTAAAAAAAAAAAAAAAAGAAAACACAGAGGAAGCTCTAATTATTGCTATTAATCAAATTAGGTCACTTTACATGTGAAACATAAATATGTGAAGTAGTTATTAGCTCCAAACGCTAACAAGCAATCTGAGTATAAACAGCATTAAGGCTAACCTGAATAAAATTTGAGTCTAAGCATTATGCCAGCTTTTAAGTCACACACATTTTTTTTCTATGCAGTGCCTAATGTTTTTCTCGTCTTCCTATAGATGTTTGATGTTGTAGTAGCAGTTGGCTTCTTGCTAAAGTCTCTGATCCTTGTGGCTGGTTTCTGCTGGCTGCTGTTGGCTAGCTGTACAGCCACTAGCCAGCAGAGGAATGGAGGGTGTTAATTCCACATCTACTCCAAGTTTTCTTTTTCACTCATCGTCAGTGATGGTTGCTCTTCATATGGAGAGTTAAAGATCATGCAATGTTCCTCTGTTGGGAGTCCTTCTCAGGAGTTATTTTGAGTTTCAAAATAGCGAATCAGCCGTATATTTTTGGGCTGATTCAATCAATTTTTAAATATATCGGCTCAAAAAGACTAAAACAACACATGATCTAACATATTGTAAGCGATGTAAGTATTTGATACAGTATCCTTTCATTTTGCTAACAGTCGTACAAAAAGCCTTCAAATCAAACCTTCTTTTTATTTTTAAAAATAATGTTTATAACCCATTTCTGCCAGTAATGTGGCCGAAAAAACAAACAACACAAATACACAGACATTTATTTTTAATGCTTCCATCCCGCCTTATGTTTTCCCACTGTGGAGAGAGCCACTTTGCTCTTGTGCACTTATATTATTCAGCTGCTTTTCCAGTAGGTCTCCGTTCCCACTGACAAACTTCTAACTCACCATTCTTCGCCTACAGCTGGAGTAGCCATGCTTGTTCGTGTCTAAGCAGCGCATGAACCTGGATGTTGGTAGATCAGGATCTAAATGGTGGAATTAGAGTCCTTTCAGCTGCCATTCCTTTACAGTGTGTATCTAAACTGTGGACAGAATAAGACAGGTCATTGTGTGTAATTGTGAAAGATGGTTATCTATTCTCTAGGCTACTAAAAAACAAACAAACTAAAAGAACTGCTTTGGTATTCTCCTTTTGTTGACCACAGCCCCTTTTAGCTACTGCCTCTACCTTTGTTTCGCCTCACACTCCATCTGCTACAGTACACATTCACTGCAGGCTTTTTTCCCCAGAGGACAGGTGAGCTTTTACATACAGGTGGTTCCTACTTTTTAAGCTTTCTATCCTAAGTCTTTGTCTCTGTACCAGGTGACATATGGCATAAAAGAAAACAGACACACACAGAGGAAATTTCTGGATCCTTGGTCGCCCTCTAACACATTCTTTTGTGTGCAGAGCAAACAGACGTGTGTTCTTTCCATGCGCTATTTCTTTTCTTTTTTCTTTTTTTTTTTCATCGCACAATTGTGCATATACACAAACACACCCAGTTTCACACAAAGGTACACGCACACCATTGAATATTAACTGCCATCTCCTAGGGCAAACAGCAAATATAATCACATTTGTAATGGCAGGGAAATGGCGTGTCAATATTTGTCTAGTCTGTTATTGTTGTGAAATGGGGAAAAGACTGTGGTTACCATGGTGTGCATGACAGTTGGCTTTGAGGTACAGAAAGTCACTCTTTCTCGCGCTTTTTTTTTCTTCATGAGCTCCGATCATAATTGTATATGCTTTCTAGTTAAATTCTTTGTGATCTGTTGAAAACCAGCACATCTTAGATATGACAATGGAAGCAACTAGTTGCTCCAGAGGGGTTAGAATGCAAATCTGTATTTCTCTTATTCGCCATCTCGCTGTGACAGAGGAAAGTTTTTCTGCATATATTATAATCTAAACTTCATTGCGTGTAATCACTAAATCGCTGAGTGTTTCTGTGTATCTTACATTTTCATACGAAGCGTTCTAAATGACGTGCAAACACAACACACCGCAAATACCAGTAGATCCGAACACAAACACCAGCTTAGTTTTGCTAATGTGATGTCACGCAAGGTGCTGAGTCAACAATGGTGAGTTTTGATTTTGTCTTAGGTTGTATTTTACAGTGTGTGTCAGAAAAGAATGGCCTGATTTCGACATAACGTTTACTGTGGATTCGTGAGGGTCTTCACAGGCTTTACGTGGTTGGTAGCATAACAGCAGCAGCGGCTACAGCGACGATACATTCACTGACTGCAAACTTCTGTGCCCATTGCTTTAAAAACAACAGCATTCAAAGAGTGCAACTCCTCCAGAAGAGCGCGACCTTGATTGAGCTGATGAAACTGAAATCAACTTGAGCTATCGTGATATCTTGGAAACTGTGGATGCTTGCCTGCTTACAAGCAAACGGGGCCGATCCCTTCAGCAGAAGGACTCTAGCTTTTTGAAACTGGATGATTAGTTTTGACACATGTGCATAAAGTGTAATTTTATAGTAAACGAAGGACAATAGAACCTCAGGAGACAAACTAGGGTTGTTTGCTATAACGATATATATCGGATGACGATATAAAAACATCTTTCATTTCATTTTACGCTATCGTTTGTTTCGTGGTGTCGCAAAATAAACCGTTTACGGCAATATTTTTTCATGGTTTTGATGGTCACTGTAGTGGCTATATTCATTTCTTGAAGTTGTCTCTTTCTCTTATATTTAATATAACCACACTACAGACGGACAAGCGCCTGTTTTTATGCGTTGTGGTTAGCAACAACGACGGTAACACCATCGCGTGTCCGCTTGTTTATGTTCCACATAAATCTTTCACAATAAAGCTCAAGATCCTGTTGAGACTTTTCAAAATAAACTGAATCACGTGAAAGAGCAGATTGTTTACAGATGAGAATTAAAAAAGAGTCGCCAGGTGCTAAAAAATAAACCTTAGACTCAAACGCTAGAACAGGCTTTTCCCCGCAGCACGCTGTGTAATAAATACTCAAGTCTAAAAATGTATTGTTTCATGCATCTGTTAAAACACTCGACTCCAGCTACATGACGCCCAGCTGGAAACACTTCCCGCAAGTCGAGCTGCCCGAGATTCAGAGAATTTACAGAAAATGTTACATTTTTGTGATTTATATCATTATCAGGACGATAGATGTCTTAATATCGGGACATGAGATTTTGGTCATATCGCACAGCCCTAAAACAAACTATTTATTTTTACATTCAGTTTTTAAATGATCATTTTAATTAATAAATACAGAACCCCATTACACACAACACACACACATTTTTAGGACCTGCACCATCCAATACGTTGAACAGGCTGTTTATACTTACATCCTGTGTCTTAGACTCACGGATGGACTCTGAGTTTTGTTTTTAAGACATTCCTTTTAAACAGACAGAGCAGAAACTGAAAGTTTGCTCGCTAATTCGTCTGCAGAATGGTGTTGTGTTGACAAGATCAGCCTGATGTCTGCAGGCAGCTGGCTGGCTAGTATTAGCTCCCGGCAGGGACAGACTGGATAAAGTAAAATCCACACCCTGTTTATTCGACTTATGGGCTTCATATGATGTAGCCAGAGAAAATATCTTGTCAACACTCACAGATTTCAAACCAGTGTGCAGACTTTTCCTTCTTTATTCTATTTCTCGTGTAATTGTGTTGTCTGGATCAAATACAATTGGTACGGCCGACTGCTGGGGTCTTAAACTGCGACGGGTCTGTATAAACACTCACGGTTTCATTAGTTTTGACTGTTGAGACTCTCAGCAGCTTTTATAGCCCTCTGTAATTTTTTGCTAGATTAAAAATGATAATGCTAGCTTTGTGCACGTTTGAATAATGTTTAGCAGAGATGATATATGTATAGGACACATGCGCTCAAATGCTAATGTCAGTCAGAGGATTTTTAAGAGTCTATATTGGATTTTAAAAAGGCAATTAATTGGAAAATAGATTCTTTATCCAGCCTTTGAAATTACACTGGAAAGCGAAAGTGTGTGTCATTTTTCACTCTGAGGTGTGTGGTAAAAGTGAAATCACTGGTATATTAATCTGTCAGTCAGTAACCTTTCAGGCCCTTCTTTCTCCCAGACACCCTGACTTTTGTGCCCTTGACTCTAATAATCCCTTTCTGGCTGTGTGAAATACCTTTTTATGTCTGCGCTGATGATCATAATGGTTTTCTGTCTGAGCTGCTGACTAGTGATTGGCCCCAATTACAGCATGAACCTCAGACTTCAAATCATCCTATCTATGCAAGGTGAGACATGTAATGGCAAAAATCTATTTAGGCCTCGCTTCCATCTCGTGCCTGACTGCAGCTCAATAAATCACACTTGATGCACAGTTAAAATCGCATGAAGTTGACTGCCAGATGTTTATCATTACTCTCCATTGTACATTTTCCCCATATATGTAACCCATATATGCCCTACAAGACCTTAATTCTGCTGGAGAATGTGATTGGTTTGAAACACAATACCTGAAAACATTTGTAACTCCATGACTGTAGTGGAAAAACACGCCTTAATGTTTCCCCATGTAGGTGCGTATATGCTTGACTCTTTACTTTGGCAGTTCACTAGTTCTGGTCTGAAACGGGGGCCCTTGTCTGGACCCAGGTGCGCCCACTGTGGCTCTGTGATCAGACGTAAGAGAGACAGATTGACTCCGGCCTCTTGCCCTGTGGAAGCAAACTTCTGCCATCCAAATTAGTGGTTGGCCTGTCTCGCAGCATTCATCATGGCTGCTCCACTTTCAGCTGAGCTTGCTGCTATTTTTCACCGAGGTACTCCCACTTCATCTTCTAATGCTAGCTCCCTCTCCTTTACCTATCTTCATTATTTTGTACTCTTTCTGTCTGTTTCTTGGATTTCATTTTCACCACTCTCCTTTTTTCAATCTCTTCTAGCTTGCTTTTCTTTTTCTCTTTTCCCCCCCCTTTTGAATCTCTACTCTCACTTCACCTCCATCCTTCTTAACTTGTTAGTCGTGATTCTTTCCCTGCCTCTCAGCCCTGCATCCTCATCGTTTCTGTCTCTTTCAGCCCCTATCTGTCAGGCTCACTCTCCTCCTCTAACAGTAATGTACTCAGAGTTGTTGAGGACAGGAGAGTAATCCCAAGTGAACAGATCTTTCTAAGATGTTGTCAAACTGTTGACGTGAGTGCTATCACGGGCCCCCGCTGTGCCTAACTTGGCATACCCTCTCTACTTCCCTACCTCCACACAGAGACACTCGCACACACGGCCATATCTGTCCCTTGAGAAGAGTCGGGAGATTATGCACACATTACGAGAACCACTGCTGTGGATTTCTGCTATTTAACAGAGTTGATGTAGACAGTGAGTCTGAGAGGACTGCAGTCTGGTGTATCTGAGGTGTGTCAAAAATAGAAAAACTAAAATCTGACATCTCAGCTGATGTAATTCGTACTAATTTGTAAGCTTTTTTTTCCTTTTCAAATCTAGTTTGGGATTTTCCAACCCTGAAGATCAAATATTTGAAAAAAGACGACTCAAAATGGATAAATTACTCAAAATCAATCTGAATGGAAATCTGTGTGAAGATCTTTTTTTCTTTGTGATTGTTCTTGTTTATTTTCTCCATAGCCCAGTAAAAAAAATTGTTTTCTTTAGCAGTCTGTACTGCTTTCAGTAAAGTTATTTTATTCATGTTTCTACTCTAAAGTGAGTGTCTTTTAACTTTATAGACACTAGGGCTGCCACAAACGATTATTTTGATAGTCGACTAGTCACAGATTATTTTTGCGATTAGTCGACTAATCAGATCATCATCCATTGGACGTAAAACGTACAGCTTAAGCAGCATCTGCTCTTATATAACTATCATTAGCTTACAGCTTTAAGTGTTTAAGGTATGTGCTAACTGAAAATAAAGACAAGATGATAGTTTATTAAATTTTAATGAAATTTGCAGATTGTTTCGATGGAGTTTAATAAACTCCTTGCTATCTAAAATATAACAGGACACCGGAGTATATTCTCGAGCATCTCACAATTCTGATAATCAGCTGTCTGCTTGACGTTTATTCAGCTGTGTAAAAACTACAACTTTAGTCTCAGCCAAACCGATTTACTCAGGAACAAATAAAATATTGAAAAAAGGCAAACAATAACATTTTAAGTTATCTAAGGGACTTATATATCATGTTTAACCTGAGTAGCGAAAGACGGCCGTGGGTTTGAAAATGGTTGGCCCGGAGTCCGGTGTTCTCAGCCCCTCTAGTTAGCCTTGCCCCCGGCTAGCTATCGAGCTAGTGGGTAACAGACGTTTCCGAAAACGTCGGAGTGCTTTTGAAAATATGTGGTGTCTTGATAAACTGAGCAGATATTTGAGGTTTACACAGTTACATTCTCACCTGAAAATATGTTAAACGTTTATTTTGTGACCCAGAAAGAATAATAAGAGTAATATTAAAGCTAACTAGCTGCCGCCATTGTTGGAAACTGAGCTGGGCTGCGCTATGAATTCTGGGACAGAGCTTCTTCTTCTTCTTCGGGGTTTAACGGCAGCTGGCATCCTTGTACATGCAGTGCTGCCATCTTCTGTTTCAGTCCGTTATTATACTCTTAAATCCTACTACTCATTCCTGCGTCTTTTGGGATCTAGCTTCAAACGACGCGTCGACTATTAAATCAGTCGTGAGCGATTTTAATAGTCGACGTAATCGTGACTAGTTGACAAATCGTGGCAGCCCTAATAGACACACATAACATAGAAAATCAGTTTATAGAGGGCTTGGCAATCTATAGTTTTAAAACATAAAATAAGGGTTGACTGGCCAGCAGAGAAGCAGGCTGTCTGATCTGATTTCAGTTTACGGAGATGCTGATGACTCTGTAAACTATATGCCACCAGCAAGCTTTAAATAACACATGAATAAATAGAGAGTTGGCCAAAAGAGGACAAAGAACTGATGCCCTGAGACGCTTTAGTAATACTGAGACACTGTGATTCTGTTGTGCACTAGTGTTGCCCTGTAGTTGCATCAGAAGATGAAGCAGTGATAAAGTTAGATGTGCCTGTGCCAGTTTTTTCTTTGTTTGTGCATCTTTCTGCTATTTTTATAGCTATTTTTAAAAAATCCCTTTTAGTTTAGGGCTATAGCCGAAGATTGTTTCCGTTCTTGTTATTCTGCTGATGATTATTTAATCTATTAAAAAATTCATTTGCTTCCTACCTTGTAATGAGGACTTTATGAAAAAGTGAATGTAAACGTAGGATCGCGTCTTACCACAGCAATATGAGCAGTTTCCTCAGTGTGACAGGTCTGAGTGCGTTGTGGGTAGCTGTAGTGTGTGTGTGTGTGTGTGTGTGTGTGTGTGTGCGTGTGTGTGTGCGTATGCACTCAGCCAGCATCCCTCTAATGATAGTTGATTGCATTATCATCCACGGCTGAGTGGCTGCTCACCCTTGTAGATGTATGGACCAACTGCCAAACCCCAGGGCCTTCTGTCTGTGTATATGAGTGTGCGTATGTCTTGGTGTTTGTGTGGCTGTAGCTGTGTGCCAGTGCAAGTGCTTCCTTGTAAAATGTGATTGGAGGTGAAGCTCATAAGTCCTCTAAGAGCCATTCAGAATTTGCCACATCAGTAAGGCGCACACACACTCGCACTTGTTCCCCTAAGGAAAAGGAACCTTTTAGGCAGAAATGTTATCACCTGAGAATCAGCCTTGACACACACACACACACACACACACACACACACA
>NW_005187547.1:1356699-1361172 GCF_000239375.1 Pundamilia nyererei | reverse complement strand
TGTAGCTGTTATGTTTGTGCTTGTTTACCGGTGCCTGTGACTGTGGGATGTTGTAAAGTTGCAGTTTTGACACAAAGTGTCGAAAGAAACGATGAATTGACAAAAATGAAAACACAAACAAACCCCAAACAAGCTTGATTCAGTTTCCCTTCTGTTGAATTTGTATGTGTTTGTGATAGTGGCATGTGGTTTTCTTTCTGTGTGACATATTAAGACTGCAGTAGTGCCAGGATAACACAAGTCTAAATACATTAAAAGAATGTATGTTTGAAATATTTATTGTCCTGACAATATATTTTATGAAATATGCTTTAGTATTTAGTTTTTTGTTTGTTTGGAGGGAACATAAATAAATAAATAAATGAATGAATGAATGAATCAAAAGGGGGGGAAAGTGGGCTGTAGCCATATCTGTGCTAGGACATTATTCATGGCAGTGAGCTCTATCTGACTTCTGGGAGATGCATAACACGGTGGAGCGGGGTCACTGCCCCGCCCTGCCCTCCAGTCCACCTGTCCTCCCAGCCAGTACGCTTGGCATCCAGCTGTCCGGCCAGCCTATCAGCCAATAAGCCCATACAGGCCTTGTTAGCTCAGTCAAGTGTGTCCATTCACCCCAAAGCCACCCCTTGCCCCAGCACTCTTACCCCGATAGAGCACTACAGCGCCGTATCCCAAGGTCAGCATGTCCTGTGCGTTTTTGTGTGTGTGTCTGACGAGCAGTGGGGGCGGCAGAGGAGGAGAAAGACGATATGTTAGAGATGAAGGGTGCAATGGATGGAGGGTACAGGACAGAAATAACAAGGGGGAGAAGTGCGTGTGAATGTGGGGGTGTCTGTGGGATGGGGCGGAAAGTGGGTCATGGTTTAGTCTGTATGTGAAGCACCAGGAGCATCAAAATGACCCGTAGGGCTGCTGTCTGCCCCTTCTCTCTGTCACTCACATGCACGTGCACACACGCACGTCCCAGTAGCTCTCATGTATCATCTACCAGTGTTGAAGACCCGGGGTGGGTGGTTTAGATTTTTGTGGTCTAGAACACGGTTTCCAACTATTTTCTTTTTCTTAAATGTCTGTGTAACTTTATTCATATCCTCTGTGTCGGCTCACACAAGGACAATTCTTCTTTTCATTATTTGAAGGCAGCGCTAGCTTTGATAGCTGATCCCTGCAGAGGTATTTAATTACCATGTTAGCAATATTTGGAGGGACTGTTACTGTAAGTCTTAGTAATTCGAGCTGCAGTTTACACCACGACGTGTACTTTACGGCCTTACTGCAGTGCATAAGTCGACATATGACATTTTGAAACCTACACTTACTGTGGTTTAGGATTTTTAGCATAGTTGATCCAGTTTCTTTTTTAGAGAGGAAAATATTAGTCATTTGTTGATACGGTGGTGTTGGCTGATAAATCAGATTAAAGTATGGATGTTTCATAGTTTCTCTTAGGAGGTACTCTGCAGCTTCTCAGTCTGCAGCCACAAACGCCACAAACAGAACACCCAGCTGATCTGAGCTGAGGAGGGCAGAGCGTAGAAGAGTAACCCACAACCTGTTGTCACAAAAAACAGCAACAACTGAGATCTTAACTCAGAAATAGCTCCACATGCCAAATGTTAATCTTTGTGCATTTGAAGAGGAAGAAATAATGAGACCATAATGGCCAAATAACGATATGATTAAAGGTGTCAGTGTTGAAAACCCAGTGTTGGTCAGGCTCAACTTTTGTTTACATAAACGCACGGCACCGCATAGAAGAGCCACTTCGACAGGACAGGACTCGGCAGTTCATCTGCATCTAAAGGACAATAGACACTCTTTCGATGATGCCAACATTCACATTTTGGACAGAGAGGACAGATGGTTTGAAAGAGGAGTGAAAGAAGCCATCTATGTCCACTGTGAGCGACCATCTTTGAACAGAGGGCGGGGCTTACAACACCAACTGTCTGCCATCTCTAATCCAGTTTTGAGATCCCTCCCCAGACACCTTAACGCCCACTCACATCCTGGGCCTTTTGACCTCAGTAACTCACATGATAGGGTGGGGCAAGGCTTCACTATGGGTTCATCTGAAACCTTGGGTGACTGTGACACACACCCGTTTTCACACCGTGGCGCGTGTGATTAGGTAGAGGATCAACAGGGGGTCCATGATCCTCTTGGGGGACACTCCCATAGGGTTTAAAATCTGGGACTCCCCACCAATTGCTCTTAGAACTGAAGAGGCTTCTCGGATGAGATCCAGATGCTTTTCTTTCCAAGCTCCTTAGACTACGACGACCTCAACGACTGAGAACCTTCACAGACCCACTGTGGAAATAGATTGTTTACCGCAACAAGGAAAACACTGAGACCGATCGCAAGTTCCTTAGGCTATACCAATAGGAAAACTCTGGATGAGGATAGTTTTAGCCTACTATAGCTGGTGAATTAGCTGAAGATATGAATGTAAAGGGTTTTCAGTCATTTAATCATTTAGACCGGCAGATTAGTCGTCTAAGACCTGCTGAGTGGCCAGAATTTCAGTGTTTTCCTTTCATTTGTGTGTATACTTTAAAACATTTAGAATATGTAGAGAGGATTTCTATTTCTGTGTTCTCTTAACATTACTACAATATTTAAAAGGTGCTGTTGGGTTGGGGTCCAAATTCTGACAATAAAATTATATAGTGCCTCAAAAAGAGTTTTTTAGCTTCACATCCTAATGAATTTTGAACCGGTCAGATACAAAATAAATGTAACTGTTTAATCTTGGTATGCAACACTGCTTTTGAAGACTGGTATGCCTCATCCTGGTAATATTGTAATGAGAAGGAACATACACAACATCCACAGCATAGATATAAGCCAAAGCTCTTAACAGGGACTCTGTTGTTTTACTTGACTGAAATATCAGGTAACAGCTAAAAATGAAGCTTGTGCTCCAAACCTGCAGTTTGTTAAAATACTTGTTTTTCTTTTCTTTTCAGAGATGATCCAACTCTTTATTGCTTACAAGAAATGTAAAATTGAAAGACCTGTGGCTGTTATGGCTCAGCATTGGCGAGGAGCAAATCATTTGTCCACATAATAAAGTCGTTTCCTGTACGCTAGAAGATTTTCAAACCAACATTTCTGGTATTACAAAGAGAATAATAATATAAAAGAAAACCATCAAACCTCTTGTTTAACTGGAGAAAATGTGGGCTTAAATAAAGCGGGTCATTTAAAAGTAGAAAACGGCTCTTTTTACAGTAAACAGACAATTTACAGTTAAAATTTACAGTTTTCAGTGGTAAAAACTGTAAGTTCCAGGTTGGTACTGGTAATTTAAAATGTATCCTTTATATCTAGAGTTCACGAAGCGGGCCATGCTGGCCACTGGTGGCCTTTTTGTAATATACTTTTCCATGTCATACTATAAAGTGACAGGACTAAAGTATCTGTTCAATTTCAGCTTGTCTTTTGTAGCCATTGTTGCAGAGTAAACCTCGCTAACGTTGACAAATGAACCATCCTCTAAGCACGTTGCTGCCCTCAGTCGCGCTCGCTCCCTAAATTGGCACTCAATCATGAAAATTTGGAGAGCCTCTGCTTTTCATTATGGTTAGTTTGCCTGTAAAAATAATATTGGTAGTGGAAAATGACTTCTTATACATATTTTATGTGCTTTTATATCCTTATTGTTTAGTGCAAATGTAATTAGGCCCTAATAGGAAAATATAAAATTTCTAATCAGTTAAATTTAGACACACAGACAAAACCACAGACATTTCTCATTTCTAAGTGCAAGACAACTGTCTGTTTACAGTAAACAAGTGAGTGAAATTTACAGTTTTCAGTTGTAAATTGGCACATCTGCATAAAGTACATGCGAGCATCGGAAATTACCGTATTCCCATTCTGCCTGTTATTGTTTGTGTTGCTCTGCTTTCTGACCCTGCAGCTGAGCCTACTGTCTGCTGCTCTGCGGGGTGCTGCGCACACCTGTGGGTAAATCAGCAAGAAATACAGTCATGTGCAAATACAGCAGAATTCATCATTTTGTAGTGTTTGTAAACCAAAAACATTTAAGTGTAAAGGTGAGCAGACAAATAAGACTCCGGCTCTGTTTCTAATCAGTTATGTTGATTGTGGTGGGTTTTGTGTTTTCATTTATTTCTTTATTTATTTTTAAATGAAAATGTGTTCGGGTAAATTATCACCTGCCTCATTCCACACACGCTTTCAATTTCTCTCAGGATGACTCGTTTCTAAGTCAGTCCTACGCATTCTTTTATTCATTTTTATTCATTTTTATGTAAGAAACAATAACTTGCAGTCCCTTTTTTCTCCTTTGATTTGGCCATTTTTCCATCCGTACTTACTTGATGAGTGCACCTGCTCCCAAACCTCCCATACATCATCTCCATAGGGAGTAGTGTGATTGAAATATGTTATGTATGACCCTGTGTATACGCCTGCACCCACACAGACACACACACACAC
>NW_005187547.1:1353571-1356595 GCF_000239375.1 Pundamilia nyererei | reverse complement strand
ACACACACACACACACACACACACACACACACACACACACACACACACACGGCGTAAACAGAAATAACCTCAAGGTTAAGATTTAATCATTTGGGCCCTCTGTAGACGTACCGCACCTCCATTCACATACATAGAAATCAAAGCCAAGCTTTGTACACGTGCATGCACACAGGTCAATTTCTTTTTTTATATATATTGGGGTCAACGGTTTGGGATTGCTGGAATTTTTTTAATAGTATTGGAGAAACTCACAAACATACAGCCTAAAAATATCAATCTGTTGTGGTCAAATGGAAAACATTTCTTACACTGAACGACATATAAAACAGGCTTTTTATGTGCGTGCTGCACACTGAGTGAATAGCCATTATTACATGCTCTCTGTCTTTGTTTCTCATATCAGATACATACATTTATGCACTTGCATATAACTATGGTTTCACCATGCAGGCCCTGATGAGTTTTTGTTTGGATATGCTGTGTAGAAATGTTGTTGTTTTTTTTGGTTTTTTTGCTCTTCCATGTGTTCTGTGAAGTCTAAGAATGGCACAAAGGCAGGAACAGCAGCATTAAACTTTTTACTTGTTACCCATTTACCCACTGGTGTCACCTTAGTCTAACTGGTAAAGTTATCATTCATGGTGTGAAAGCACAGGGCTGGCTTACAGATCTTTATGTTCTGCATTAGATAAGATAAGTCAACAGTTTTTGTGCACTTTCTGTTTTAAGGCATTGTCATGCCATCGCAGGCAAAAATAACCAAATGACTTCTGCGCCATTGGCCGCACCTCTGTCTTAATGCAAATGTATGCAAACGTGAAATTCCAGAGATTTTCCAGTAACACGATGACTTTGTGGTTGGAATTTATCGGAGCTTAAATGGTGACTAAGTCAAGGTTACCGTGAGAAAGCTTTTGCTTTGATTGGCCAGCGAGACTAGAAAAGCGCTCTATAAAAGCAAGTCCATACCTGAGGATGAAGAGGCAGAGAACATACGCACGGACCCGTAATATTCAACTTAACAGAGGATCTAATGCAGACTTAATTTTTAGTCTGACCCTAGGAAATGTTTAGTGTCCTACTAAGTCATCTATAGTCTAAATTTGCACTTTGATTCACTGATTTTAAAAAAGAAAAATTCCGCAAAACATGATCTAAAGTTCAGCTGCTGCCTGCCATTTAATCCATAACTACATAAAACCTTATTTTGCAAATGTACAGTCTTGCATCTTTGAGATTCTGCGTCCTCTGCACATCTATGTCTGGTTGGCTCCTTGTAACAGCCAGCGCCTGTCTTCTATCGTCACATGGTTGATGGCAGTTACGCCTGGATTAGTTTTCAGTTAGATGAAAATGTGAAAGAAGAAGCAAAAGCAACTGTCACTGAGGATGTGACAGCGACTGTCAGGGCTCTGTTAATGCGCCGCTCCCTCCGCGCCCTCTCTGTAAATGTTTAGTTAAATACAGCCTCCGTTTTCCAAAAATACAACACAATAAAGCGCCCTTTGACCCCAAACATCGTGTGATGTCATAAATGTGCCTTTGTATTTTAGCTTTGAGGTACAAGGTAATGCTTCTCCATTCAGGCTCATGTGATGTTGTATGCTTTTACATTTGCTGTTCACTTGATCATTCTTTAAGATCATTTGTATTTTTAATCAATAGATTAATTTCAAAATAAAGGCCCGTTGCTAATATGATATATTATAATTTATAATGAGGAAAAAAGTCACTTTAAACCAAATAAATAAAAAAAGAAATAAATCCAGGATGTGCACCATAATATTTACTGTAGTTGTTTTCTCTCTTTTTCCAGCATAGTTTTTGTCTCTGCACTAGCAAGCTTATTCTGTAGCTAGGATTGTTGTGTGTGTGTGTGTGTGTGCATATGTGTGTGTTTGTGCGTGTGCGCGTGTTTCTGTTAAATTGATGGAGAGCTTGTTATTGTTGGTCTGGAAAGCATCCCTTGGGACTGAGAGGAGAAAGCAACCACACAGCTGAGACCACTCTCACTAAAGTCCTGTGTGTGTGTGTGTGTGTGTGTGTCTGTGCGCCTGTGTGTGTGTGTGTGTGTGTCTGTGCGCCTGTGTGTGTGTGCCTGTGTGTTGGTTGCCTCTCAAATAAATGTAGGCATAATAAGAGCTTTTGCCAGCTGAACACTCTCTCTCTCTCTCACCTCCCCTCGTCCCTTCCCGTTATTCATTTCCCAATCATCAGCACAAATATACACACATTTGTAGCTTTAGGATTACTCATTATGTCTGGTCTTTCTATTATTAGTTTTGTCATTTAAAGAATTGATCACTCCAAACAGAAAAGCCCAAACAAACCCAAAACATGCTCGTGATTCATGCCCTACTGTTGTGAGTCATACATAGTGCTTTTAGAAGGACTGTCTGTCTGTCTGTTTTGATGATGCCTCATTTAGTCAAACTTACTGTCGCATCCAGTCGACTAACAAACCTCAAACCTGCTGCATTTGTACATTTTAAAGATGTGGCGGTTTGCGTCTGTGCTTATGTGTTACTGAATTAATATCTCTGTTACAGATTGGTCATCATATTGAAATTTATTCTGTCTTATGTATTCAAAACTAGTGGCAAAGTGACATCATGAAGGTTTAAATTTTAACGACCTGGAATTTGAATATACTGAAAAATGTTGAATACTTGGTCACAGCATGAATGAGAGTGGAAAGACATTTGCATATATTTGTGTGGCACTATGAATAATTTAATAGTTGTTTCATTCTGGTTTACCCTTGGTGCAGAAAAAAAAATGGTATGAAGGCTGTTTGTTTGAGGCTTTTTTGTTTTAAATTGTTTGTTTTGTGAACTCTATTGACCGGTAGAGGTTACCTAAGGTACGCTGATTTTCTTTGGTAATTTTATTACATAAAACCACCGTATAGCACATTAACTATAATGCTGTGTGTGTGTGAGTATACTTGGCTGACGCAGGGAAGTAGATTTCCTGAAATATCTGGTTTAATGTGGCATAAAGGAGCAGCGCCCCACCACCAAC
>NW_005187547.1:1351698-1353417 GCF_000239375.1 Pundamilia nyererei | reverse complement strand
AATGGATTTTTTTTTCACATTCTGTCTCTCACAGTTGAAGTGTACCTCTGGTGCAAATTACTGACCTCTGTCATCATTTTAGGTGGGGGAAGTTGCACAATCGGTGACTGACTAAATACTTTTTTGCCCCACTGTATGTGTGTGTGTGTGTGTGCAGAAAATGCTAAGTGGACACAGGAATCAACCATGTTTTGTCAGAGACACTTTTTCCAGTGCGCTCTAATTCTAGTTTTCACAACATAGAGAAGTGGGAATTTACATGGGGTTAAAATTACCGACACACATTGGATTATTTTGTGAGTACAAACTGACTCACCGTGGAATTCAGACGCAAAGGAGTTCCACCAGAGACTAATTAAGCACTTCTTCATCTTTTAGGATGCCATGTGCTTTGTGCTTGACTCATGTATATGACTTTCGGTTTGTTTTTTTTCTGTGTGTTGGCTTCATCTTGGGTACTCATAACATTTTAATGCTACGTTTGCTTTTCCAGTCTGCAAAAATAAAATGCGTTGTCTCTCTTTGTAGATGACCCGACAGAAGCAGACGTGTGGTTGCTCAACAGCTGCACTGTGAAAAACCCTGCAGAGGATCACTTCAGAAACTCAATCAAGTAATGAAAAAGCACACAAACGATATGTATCCTTGTCTTGTTCGAAGGATCGTTACATTTTAATAGGAACTGGATAAAGAAGTGTTAGCTTTGCTTAGTAGGTCTTTTATATGGGGTTGTGATGGCTCATTTCTCTATCAGGAGAGTTTAAAATACAGGAAAAAAAAGTAAAAAAAATTTAAATTATAAGAAAAAAAGAATTAAAAAATAATATTAACACAAATTAAAAAAACTGGCATAGGTAGAATTGCTGCTCAACAGACAATCAGAAATAGTTTTCTACAAATTAATGTGTGCCAAAAAGATTTCCCCGCTGTAGCGAGTTTGTTTTGTTATAATAATTATGTCTTATATTACTAAATCTGAATCACGATCACAACTATGTGTGACAAGAGAGCACAATTCACTCATAAATAAATGAACATCTAATTGTGTTTTGTTAGAAAACGTAATCCAGGATCAATTTAACACAAATGAACTACAAAACATGGCATGTTTAACACATTTTAAGCCAAAATGCAGAAGCACTAAGTGCAGCCTTACTTCTCCCATAGGAAATAAGAAGGTAAGTAGCCCCCAGGTGCTGCTAATCAAATGCACTTGATTAAGTGATCATTAACAAGGGTGAGCACATCTATAAAAGCAGAATTTTGTCCCTTTTTGCTGGTGTGGATCATTCAGATGATCGTAAAGGAAATGCGAACATTTTTTCCAGGAGCGGACATCCTGAGTTCAGAGCATGAAATTCTCATCGAAACTCCAAAAAACCTAAGAGGTACATCTGAGACTTCACAGCCTCAATTAGCATGTTAATGTACAGTTAGAAGAAGGCTGAAAAGTACTGTTTGTTTGCAAGGGTTGCCCAGAGAAAGCCTCTCCTCTCTATGAATATATATAAAGAATATGGCAGCACAGCTTAGGTTGACAAAGTTGCATCTGAACAGACTACAAGACTTCTGGAACAATGTAGGTCTGGGCGATATGAGGAAAATCTAATATCACAATATATTTTTGGCTATAACACGATATATATCACGATATTGGATTGCATTTTATTTTTTATACAGCGCTTTTCGAGACCCTCAAAGCGCTTTACAATTCCATTA
>NW_005187547.1:1350085-1351678 GCF_000239375.1 Pundamilia nyererei | reverse complement strand
AAATAATGCTTCGAATTTGCCAATTGAAATGCACGAAATAACAACACACTTCAGGACTTTGAAATGTCTTCCTCGTTGATGCTAGAGTTTTTCTTAGACTGGAAAATCACCCAGCTGTAATGCTAATGCAATTAATGCTCTATTCACTGAGAAGGACAAAAACACTCACACACAGATGCACACACGTACACAGAAGAAATGGAAAAGTTTTTCTCCCTTTCATCATTTGCAACGTGCAAGATGGAGACACAAAATGAGGGGGTACGGGATGTGAGTGAATCCAAATGCCGACATGTCGTTCCATTTTGTTCTTTCCCCCAAGAATTATTTATTTTCTTTGCCTTCTCTTTGTATGATGGACAGAGAGAGGGGGGAAAATGAGAGGAGGAGACAGGCACACGAGCTGCCTCATGCTCAGTCACGCGGTAGCCCTTACGCCTGCGCCTCCTGGTACCACACACTCACACTCAGACTTCGCACACACTTGCATGGGCTGCGGCAATATTTCTGTTCAGATAGTAAGTTTTTTTTTTCACTTTGAATTCAAAAAATCTGAATGAATTAAAATGTTTGGTTTTTTAAAAACATTTTATGGTTATTTTTCCCAGTCTGGTCGTGTATAAACATGCATGTGTGCCATGTAGAAGATTTTCTGGTTGGGAGGGGTAATGATGCGTTTGCAGTGTGTGGGAGAAAGAAAACTCGCAGTGAATTACATGCAGACAGCTTAATGCCATGGCAGTTACTCGATGTATACTCAATGGTTACGATAAAGCCGTTTTAACCATCGTACATGGAAAAACTCGTGAGGCATCAAGTACATTTGATATATCGCCCATCCCTAGAACAATGTGTTTTGGACAAACGAGAACAAAGTGGAGATGCTGGTCATGATGCACAGTGCCATGTTTGTCAAGACCAAACACAGGCAATGAGCACGGTGGTGGAGGGCTGATGATTTAGGGGTGTTTTGCAGATTCAGGTCCTAGGCAACCTGCGGTCATTGAATCAACCATTAACTCCTCTGTATACCAAAGTATTCTAGAGAATCTTTCTGACAGCTAAAGCTTGGTCCACAGTGGGTCAAGCAATAGGATAATGATCCTAAGCACAGCAGCAAACCTACAACAGAATGGTTGAAAAAGGTGTAACGGCCCAAAGTCCAAAACTTAACTTGATTAAAATGCTATAACAGGACCTTAAGAGAGCTATGCATAAATAAATGCCTGCAAATCTCAATGAACCAAGCCTAAAATTTATCCACAGCAATATGAGACACTGAAAAGGTCATATGGAAACCGTTACTTTTAGTTGTTGCTAGTAGGAGGCTCTACAAGCTAGTGAATCCCGGGGTGTACTTAGAGTTTGTATTAAAATAATTGTAAATTTTGTGAGGACTAGATGGATTTTTACCATATTCTGACTAATAAAACCCCAGACTTGACAGAGGGTTTACTTTACCATGACTGTAGATCTTTAAACATCTTTAATTATTTCAAAATGTACCTTTTTACTCCAACGTGGACATAACTGTGATGCTTTATTGCGAAAACCATTTTTCTTATGCATAATTTTGTGTGTGTGTTCTTTTTT
>NW_005187547.1:1302722-1350058 GCF_000239375.1 Pundamilia nyererei | reverse complement strand
ACACACACACACACACACACACACACACACACACACACACACACCTATTTGCATAAACACAGAGAAATTAAGCTAACTGTTTTGCATTTTGATTAATTTGCCTCCATCAGGGGCGCACACACCTGGCGGGTATGTGCTTTTGTTTGCGACTCAGAACTTGGATTTTGCTACTAAAGGTTTTAAGGTTTACTTTGAGTAAGAAATCCAAATCCCAAATGATTTAAGCACACATATATGTTTTTATGTCCATATACTGCATATTATTGCATGCGGTTTTAACCTTACCATGCCAGTGTGAAGAGGGAAAGTGGAATTAATGATCCTTGTCTAACATCAAGTTAGTCGTGTGAAATTAATATACACTTGAGCTTCTCTCCTGGGGCCTCTCGAGAGAGCGCAGGTTAACACGCTTTTGCTCTGACCTCAGCTGCTCCAGTGCATCAGTGGCCCACAGAGAGAACTAACAATAATCAAAAATACAACCTAATTAGATATCAGGGATTTTATTCTGGCTTAAATACTCAGAAAATTGAGAAAGATTTTAGTTATTGTTTGTTATTATGATATTCCTTTATTTTCTTTATTGCCCCTCTCATTACAAACCGACAACACACAGCATGGAGCACCAGCTGAATTTCTGCACCAGCCAAACAAAAGAGCTGAGCCCCAGTTAGCTTCACTTTGTTTTTAGATTTTACTCTTTTAGATTATTTGCATTTCGGGCTAAATCAGGCTAAAGCTTTAATTTATTATCTGCCACATTTTCATTTTGGTGGCTGAATTATTGCAATTGAATAACTTCTATCAAGGGAATATTTCAAGAGCCGAACAGTTTTACTTGGCCAACCTGATCAGTGCAATCTTCATGCTCCAGCTGTCTCCTGGTGCTCGGTTCTTTCATTCCTTTTGTTATGGCATTTTTAAAAAAAAAATAATGCTTCGAATTTGCCAATTGAAATGCACGAAATAACAACACACTTCAGGACTTTGAAATGTCTTCCTCGTTGATGCTAGAGTTTTTCTTAGACTGGAAAATCACCCAGCTGTAATGCTAATGCAATTAATGCTCTATTCACTGAGAAGGACAAAAACACTCACACACAGATGCACACACGTACACAGAAGAAATGGAAAAGTTTTTCTCCCTTTCATCATTTGCAACGTGCAAGATGGAGACACAAAATGAGGGGGTACGGGATGTGAGTGAATCCAAATGCCGACATGTCGTTCCATTTTGTTCTTTCCCCCAAGAATTATTTATTTTCTTTGCCTTCTCTTTGTATGATGGACAGAGAGAGGGGGGAAAATGAGAGGAGGAGACAGGCACACGAGCTGCCTCGTGCTCAGTCACGCGGTAGCCCTTACGCCTGCGCCTCCTGGTACCACACACTCACACTCAGACTTCGCACACACTTGCATGGGCTGCGGCAATATTTCTGTTCAGATAGTAAGGTCCATAGTTTGTTTGGACAAAGACGGTTTTTGTAGTTTTGCCTCTCTGCAACACTGCACTTGATTTAGACCTCGGTGGATATCAGCGAACACTGTAGCCACTTTCAGCTGTTGCTTGTTTGTGAGTCTCTGCCTTCAGTTTTGTATTTAAAAACTGAAAAGCTGTTCTGTTGGGTTCAGATCATGTGACTTGGTGTAATGTCAACCTGGTAGCCCATTTCGTTGCTTTGAGAAACTCTTGGATTGTTTTTGCTGTGGGTCGTTATCCATTTGCACTGTTCAGTTTTCCAGTATTTGTCTGAATGTGAGCAGAGTACAGTCCTACACACTTCTTAATTCATTCTGATACTTCTATCAGCACTCAGAGAATCAATCAGTAGTTCCTCTGGCCTGTGCTATGCTACAAATCATGAGCTTGCTCTCTCCTTCTCCATACTTTTCTCTCCCCATCAACCTGCTTCAAGTTAATCTTGGTTCTAATGATGGCCTCCTGCACGTGCATCTATTTGGGCCTCATATTTAAAATTATAGTGAAAAGCTATAAAATACAAATTCAACACTTTGGATCATCATTTGATCATTTCATTTGCCATTAAATAACAAGGGAGCAGGCCTCATTCGGCCATTAAACTGCTTTTCTTAGGGCCTAACTTGTTGTACCAAACTGTAGGTTATTTCATTTCATATGAATTCTTAAATTCTGCTTTGTGATAAGTTGACTTGTAACCTTGATAAAGTATGTACACTACCAGTGGAAAGTTTGGACACACCTTCTCATTCAATGGTTTTTCTTTATTTCTACGACTTTCTACATTGTAGATACAAACTGAAGACATCAAATATATAATGCAGGAGAATAAATGGATAAATAAATCTAAATATGTCTTATATTTTAGATTCCTCAAAGTAACCACCCTTTGCCTTGTTGACAGTGCTGAAAACCCCTGGTCTTCTCTCAATGAGCTTCATGATGTAGTCACCTGAAATGGTTTTCACGTGTGTGCCTTGTCAGGGTTCATTTGTGGAACTTTTTGCCTTCGTAACGGGGTTGGGACCATCAGTTGTGTTGTGCAGAAGTCAGCTTGGTACACAGCTGACAGCCCTATTTGGCAACTGTTAGAATTCATGTTATGGCAAGAACCAATCAGCTAAGAAAAGTGAAACTCAGTCCATCATTACTTTAAAAACTGAAGGTCAGTCAGTTGCTAAAACTCACAAACTTATCAAACCCTGCAAGAAAACTGGCGCCCCAGGAAGGAAGACCAAGAGTCACCTCTGCTGCTGAGGATAAATTCATCTGAGTCATCAGCCTCAGAAATCGCAAGTTAACAGCGCCTCAGATGAGAGCCCAGATAAATGCCACACAGAGTTCCAGTAGCAGACACATCTCTACATCTACTGTTCAGAGCAAACTGAATCAGGCCTTTATGGTCAAATAGCTGCTAAGAAACAACTAATAAGGAAAAACAACAAGAAACACAAGGAATGGACATTGGACCAGTGAAAAACTGTGCTTTGGTCTGATGAGTCCAAATTTGAGTTCTTTGTTGATTTGCTTCTTGAGGTCGTTACGAGAGCACCCAAGAGTGCGCAAAGCAGTAATCAAAGCAAATAGTGGATATTTTGGAGAATCTGAAATATAAAACATATTTTGAGTTATTTTACACTTTCTTGTTTACTACATAATTCTGTATGTGTTCATTCATGGTTTTGATGCCTTCAGTGAGAATCTACAATGTAAATAGTCATGAAAATAATGGAAAACCATTAAATGAGTAGGTGTGTCCAAACTTGTGACTGGTAGTGTATGTGTGCATGTCTGAAGTTCAACTCTTTACCAGCTAATCATTGGTGTTAAGCTGGTTTGAGCATACATTTCTGTAAAAAGTAGATAGCTAACTCACTATCCGATCTAAAAAGTGTTAGTCCAAAGGACAGCAAGAAAAGTGAAAACCAGTCCACTGTTGGAATGACTGGTAGAGAGGAGTTACTCCATAAAAAGAAATGCGTGGCCACATTTTAAGTTTAGTAAACACGATACAGGACAAAGTAAAGTTATAGGCAAATATTGCTGCTTTACAAGGAAACATAGCCGACATCCTAACCTTGTCACAAAATATGCCAAGTGCCTGTGAAAAAGTGAAAGAAACCCGAGGACTTGTTAGCCACAGCTCTGCACTGCACAGGTGCCTGCTCGCTCTACTCCACATGGTAAAAAATGTAATATGTTAAAAGACTTTGGCAGGAAGAGTAAAACAAATCAGAGAACTTGAGTCATAAGAAGTATAATGTGAAATATCACTTATATAAAATTAATATTCACCAGTGAAAAACAGGCTGAAATTAAAATGTGCACTGGGAAATCTGAGCAGCTGTCTACTTCAAGTGTTTTCTAATATACAAGACAGAATGGCATCTACTTGACACTCAAAGCAGCCAGTGCCTTAATTATGCAGTATTGTAGGCTTCAGCACAGTTTTATTAAAATATGAACATTTTAATATTTACTAAAGTGTCATTCGAGAGGCATTTGAGAACAGTATCACACGGGTTATTAAGGTCCTCAGTGACCTTTCGCATTGACAAAGATGAATGAGAAATGCATTATTTGTTGCGTTGTTACATTTGTTACAATCGAAGATCACTAGCGTATTGATTTTTATATAAAAACAAAGGAAAACATTAAAGGTCCCTTAATTAAACTTGGTCCAAATGTATGTACACCTATTAAATATTTCCTAAAACATAGATAAATTGACTTTTATAGGGGTAAATGTGACAGTTAATTGTGATATATAGTTGTGTACTATCATGTGTAAGAGGAAAAAGCCAAATGAACACTGGCCAAACATAAACACACACATTATCGTGGTCACACAAGTAACAAGTGTTATAATAAACGAGCTGAGGGGTTTTAAACTCAAACACAGGGGCTTTGAACAGTCTTCTATGGTGGTTTGGAAAGACACAGTGAAAAGATGGTTTATTACTTCAGGAGAACTGGGGCTTAGTTGGCATCCATGCCAAGTGTGTGTGCGATAAGGAGCTGAATTTGCGCATATGTGTATGAGGGTTGTCAGGTGGATGAATGCCCAGGCAGAGCGCTCTGTGTCTGGTGTGAAGGGTTTCCCAGTGAGAGAACGCGATCAGATATGCATGAGGTTTCTTTTGAGTCTGCAGTGTGAGCGAGTTTGTGTGAGTGCACGCACAAAATCCATTTATGGTAGATCTATAGTGAGCGCCGATAAAATGCGTGTTCGTCAAGGATGCCTCGGAGAGGTTCAGATTTATTCTGTGCTGATTATAATTGAGATTATGTGAAAGCCCAAGACAGAATTTGTTTGCTTAATAATTACTTTCACTGGTGTTGCAATGCCAGCCGTACAGTTGCCCCTCAGCGCTTTCAGTTTGTGCTCGTCTGGCTCTCTCCGGTCAGCGTGCAGGGAGAGATTGGATACCTTCCAGGATCCTTTAAAAGAGTGAAGGTCTACTCCACCCTGCTGTTTACTCCTCCGGCAGGGCTTTGGCATCAGGAACTAAGTAGCATAAACTGCTAATAGAGCAGCTTCTGAATGCTAAAAAGTCAGTTAGTATGGATGTTTGGGCATGCATGCGTGTGCATTTAAATGCTAGAATCTATAGTGTAATTCAATGTCAGAGACCTCTCAAATCAATGAATGCAGAATACATTAAAGGAGTAGTTGCTCAGCACGCTGCAATTAAACCGCTCTCCGTTTGTGTGTATTTCAGCATGTGTTGGATTTCTCCACTTGGCTGTTTCTACTAATTAGTATGATCAAGGGAATGGATGTTTAACGAATTAGAAACCAGCTCAGAGCTCTATACTTCCAAATACACCAATTCCCATATTATATTTACATTCATTTCAATATAATTTTAATATTCATGAAACAACCGCAAGAAGGGGAAAAAAACATTTGTTAATTGAAAAGGGGCCCACATCACACAGAATGAACTCGTGGAAGACGTCCAAAGTGTATATGTAATGTGCTTATACGGAGTATTTCTAACAGATGTGTAGGCTGGGTGTGACTTTGTGTTATAACCCTTGGCTACAGGACAGTTTACATCAGTGTTGCCTTGGCAGAAGTTTCTGTGCAAATTTAGGGCCTTTAATTTTAGACCATATGCTGCCAAAAGTAGATTGGAAAACGGAACCAAAGCTACTTCATAACTATGCTACATATCAAATATCATCCTAGTTATGGTTATGCATTGGTGTTTTGATGTGATACAAGGATGGAACATGGTTTGTTCCCCAGTATTTTTCTAATTTAATACTTGTTTATCACACTCCAGTGTTTCAGGTCATCAAACAAATTGAAATGTTAGACAAAGATAATACAAGTACTGTATTTTTCGGACCTTAAGGCGCACCGGATTATAAGGCACATTAAGCAAATCAAAACAGTCAGATAAGTCAAACTTGGAAACATGAGAACCGTTTGGAATGAATCTATTTATTTTACTTTCTCATCATTAATCGCTTTGGAAAACATTAACACGATTAAGGTTGTGGTTATGGTTATTGTTAAGGTTAGGGTTGGGGCTGGAATACACGGCTGGAACGTGTGTTACCCTCGAGAGTGTCATTCTGTTCGATTCCCGTTCCTGTGGGACGCCTCGGGATGTGACAAATCGTCGGTATTTTACGCATCTCGTAGTGCTCCGTCAATCCATCAAGCGGTGCGGCTTCGTAGTTTACCAAAGTCGTACTAAAACATTTTTTGACAGATTTTTGAGCCCCGTGTAGCACATAAAATCGGTTCAAGGTCAGTAAGCACAACCAGAATTAATACATAAGGTGCACCGGATTATAAGGCGCACTGTCGATTTTTGAGAAAATTTTAAGTGCGCCTTATAGTCCGAAAAATACTGTAAACAAAATGCACTTTCTAAATGAAGGTGTCAGTTATTAAGGGGAAAAGAACTCCAAACCTACATGGCCCTGTGTGGAAAAGTGATTCCCCCCCGATAAACCTAATAACTGGTTAGGCCACCCTTAGCAGCAACAACTGCAATCAAGCATTTGCAATAACTGGCGAAGAGCCTTCAATAGCGCTTTGAAGGAATTTTGACAAACACTTTTTTTTACACCACAGTGAAGTTATAGGTGGTGATTATGCTCTTCAGTCCATGCAATTTAGAAAAAGTGACTTTTATTTCACTGATTTCTGATGAAACATCTATCAAGGAGAACGTACAGCATCAACACGTTATTCTGCTCTGAGCATGAGCGGGTCTCTCGAAAACCTTGAGTTACTTGAGACCGTAGTCAATCTGATAAATCTTTTAAATGGCAAAATCTGACCCACTGATTTAATAAAGGATTAGACAGTGACCTCAATGACTCAAGCATTCATAAATATTTCCCAAAATCCTGACTTGTTTTCCTCTAAAAGTACTTATAACTTACAGAGGTGCTGAACAGGCCTTGCCAGCATGTTATTTCGAATGAACTGAACACAGAAGTGACTGACATTAAGGCCAGAAATGTTTCCTTTTCATGAGGACATGACAACGAGGTATAAACAATCTGAAATATCTGCAGTGACCTTTAGAGCTGTTTACTAAGGGCAGTTGTTTTGTCTGTGTTCAGGCAGTACAGCAGAGATGCGGGCAAGAATTTGTGTCTGGCTGGAGAGACACACACATACACACACATATACACAGAGCTTGATGCCTTGGGCTGGTTTTGGTAGAAACCCAGGGATTGGCATTTAATCTGTCAGTTCTGCAGGGCATTAGCCTACATTTTTGGGTACACACAGACACAAAAATAGAGAGGGAGAGATGGACGGATGGACAGACGGGGGAGAAATGATGGGAGAGTGTAGCCGAGTTCAGGCATCCTGTTTTGGCCTCACTG
This sequence comes from Pundamilia nyererei, assembly GCF_000239375.1. Classification (NCBI taxonomy): domain Eukaryota; kingdom Metazoa; phylum Chordata; class Actinopteri; order Cichliformes; family Cichlidae; genus Pundamilia; species Pundamilia nyererei. Next base: position 1,342,716 of record NW_005187547.1, on the reverse strand, counting down.
AGCCCAGGGCTGTGTGAGAACCACACCGAAGCTGGGACTGACCCCAACCTGACCTTGTTTTAACATCTGCATAGTTGGAGTATACTTGAGTTTTCAGTTTTCTTCTATTTTTATAATATGTTGGTTTGTCGAGTAGAGAGAAGATTATCTGCTATTGTTGAGATTTTGAGTGATATTACTGCCCCCTATTTCTGTCCTGCTTTTTGTGGATTTATATCATTGTGAACCATACACATTATTTTTCAGACTGTAGTCATAATTTCCTTTTTTAAGTTTGCTAAGAGAGTCCTTGAAATTAAAAGGGAATGCACAAATGAAAAACAGACTGCACCTAGTAATTCATGAGCAGTTCAAGTGGCTTTGGCTATTTTGCACTATGTTATCTGCCTTGTTCTGCTTCTTTCTTCTCTGTTGCTTCATATTCATTTTGAGGTTATATGAAACTAGTGGTCAAAACAAGCTCAAAGTGGATATCTGATATTTTATAGGCCCTGCCAACACAATAGCTATGTCATAATATTCTCATTAAATGTAATACATATTAAATCTTATTAAAGCTGTTCATAATACTGATAGGTTCCTCTTCTTAAAACTTTACCTTAACAATACACCTTCCACTCCATGACCCCAGCGTCTTGGGAATAGCTCTAGCTTTGACCTGATTGACTTAAGTGTGACTTAACTGGACGCGTAATCGGGTCATTATCTGTCATCCTAGCCTTATCCTTTTCAAATGACTTACCTGCTGTCAGGCTAGGTTTGGTACTTATCCTAAGACATTCAGCCTCAACAACAAACAGTCAGCTCCAATGTTTGTGGTGCAAGCAACGCTTTAAGTAAAGTAACAACCTTAGCATTTTTAAGCTTGTTTATCAGAAAAGGTCATGGGTTTCTCAAGCATCAGAAGGGATGAGTGTAATTTGATAAAAAGCTAAAAATATTAGATCCCTCTTCCTTTTAGAGGTGACTTTTCTTGGCTTGCTTAAAAACATTAAGTAGAAGGCGCTTTCATTTCCACAGCCAATTAAAGTCCATACCAGTTTAGTCTTGCAATGTCATCTCAGAGGTTGTTTGTTGTTTCTCAGGATACACAATTTCTGTAGAGAGAGAAATGTAGTTTAACCAGTTTAGAAATGATCATTAGAATCATTTTAAATCAGTGGAGAACAATAAACATATTCAAGTTGGACATGAAGTGCTCTGCCATCAATTTAACAGTCTTGGCTTAGTTTGGGGGATTGTGACTAGTTAAAGGGCGAAGTGCCAAAACATGAAGTCCTAACATGCAGGGTTTCTGCCTGTGTACTGCAAATCCGATTACCTGCCAGCTATAAACTAAACAACACTTCCCCGAGATCCATATGTGAAAATATGTGGTAGACGGCACATTTAGTCTTCCCTCCTGTTCCTGAGTTGGTGCATTAAAGCATGGCCAAAAAGTATTTTTGCAGCAGAGGTTACCTTTGACCTTTTGGATATGAAAGGCCAAAAACATGTTTTCCATGATCACAGGGATATTTCTGGATCACCAACTTCTTATTAGTTACTGGCTTCCTTTAAACGCTTGCCCTAAATTATACAATTCTAATAATTACCATTAAAATAAATTCTGGAAGTGTTCCCCATTCATGGGACTGGTCCCAGTGTCGTTTGCTGCAGAGACTTAAGAAACATTTATCGCTGCATGGAAATGAGGTAACCCCTTAATCTGTGCTCTCCCACAGGTGTAGCCTGTGTTATTCTTTTTATGTTTGAAGTGGGAATTATACTCCCATACCTCTCCTTTTCTTCTCAGCAATAGGCTTTAAAAAGACATAGGAAGAACCACACTTGATGTTCTTTGCGCCACACAGGATCCACTGAGGAGGGTGGGAAGTGAACCAGCTAACTGTGACTGACGTCAAACTCGCAGTTAACTTGACTCCAAACTATTTTTAAATACGGCGTGAGGAAGTGAGAGAAGCCTTCAGATGCAGAAGTTGCCAGAGGAAGAGACTGATGTCTGAACCAATACTGGACTTAAAGTGATCATTTCAGAAATGGAGCCAAACTGATCAATATTAAGCTTCTTAAGCAACCTGCCATCAAGCTTTTCCTGATTTGCAAAAAGCTTTTGACCAGGTTTAGCTCGGCGTGAGCCTATGGTTTTGAGGTGTGGTGCATGCGTCCATACGGTGGGCCTCCCTCACTGCAGCGCCTCTCCTGAATCAATAACCTCTCATCATGCAACCAGATCTTGATAAACATGACTTTACTCCAGCTTGATTTTGCATCTGTGTGTTCTTTGTATGTACTCATGTTTTCATGTTATTGCATCTAAATGATTTAAGTGTTGGTAATTACATTTAATAGGAAATATGGTGCTTGTTTAAGCAGTCGTGGAGAATAATTAATAAAATTACAAACTAATGGATGCACTTCAAATCTTCTTAAGCTTTTATCCCAAACTGAGCAAAAGCTCAAGTCTGCTGGAAAACGGATATTTATTTTTGTGTGTTTTGTTGCGTATTTCAAGTGATGTGTGCGCATGAGTGATCCCTTAAACGAATGGCTGCATAATCACAGCCTGTCACATTGTTGCTGGCCTTATAAGGCCTTCTTGAATAGCAATCACAAACAACTCCCGCCTTTCATCTGTTCAGATGGCTGAGCTCTTAAGGCACCCTACTGGGCTCCTGCATTTTTGCTGATCCCCGATTGTGGATTTAAGCCATAAGAGACCAAGTTAATATAGATTTGAAGATAAATGGAGAACCTTTCACTGTGGTGTTTTACGAGTAAATGGTTTCCATAGTTAAATCTCAAGTTGAATTCAACTTTTTGTGAGTTAGTTGGTTTAAAAAGCTTAAAAGAATCTCTTACCCATATTCAGGGTCTCTGCAATCATGTTGATTATTTAATTTTGTATAGGACGGATGTGACGAAGACGAAACCAGGCCACAATTTGGTAAGATTAAAATTAAAGCAGAACTGTAGGCCCATATGTTTTCTGTCATTGGTGGGAAGGTTGCATTTCCCACTGCAGTTTTAGATAAGGGCTTTAAACATCTGTGAGAGGATGAGTCTGGGAATGGGATAGTCTGGATTGACTTGGATAAAGAAATTGCGAATGGCTAGGCAGGGCTCCATCCATATCCGCGATTTTTCCTGAAAAGCGGAGTATTCTTCTAAATGACAGGAATTTGGCTCCAAAACATACGGTTTATGTGCGTTAATAGGCTTGAAACTGAATTGTAGGTTTTATTTTATTTTTTTGATAAGCAAAACTTAACAGTGCCTGGAGAAAATCTTATCAGTTTGTAAAAATGGAATTAAAACACGAAGTAACCTCTTCCTCTAATATTCTGTTTATTTCTCGTGAATATCTACTACTTCGCTGCTTTTGCACTACGTTTGAAACAAGTTACTAAAAGAGTGGTTCTCTGGGTGACATTTTGCTTGCATAATTTCGGTCCAGTTGTCCCTTTAGAGAAAAGAGTCGCTTGCAGTTGTTCTGATTGTAACTTTTGTCCAAATGGTTTCTTTAACTTCACTCATTATTGGAGTCGTACCCTCTCAGATGACAGTCCCTCCATCTGTAGGGCTCGAAAGGGGTCACTGACTGGTTTGAGCATGAAGGCGATGTTAATCAACCTTACAAAATGACCTACAGAGGGCTCCTTGTGTGCATGTTTCTGACCTAAAAGACTTCATGAGGGTGGCACAAGGGCCTCACTTCCTGCAGAGGAGCTGCTCGACTGGCATCTACCAGAGAGCACCAGAGCTGCCAATGGTTTCTTGTTCTTTTCTTTTTTTATATATAATTTTTTTTTTCCAAGTAATGGACATAGAAGCTTATTTAAAAGTTTTAAGCAGCATGGCTGAATATAAAGTTTTACATGCAAAACACTGTTTACAAGTGGTCAAGTGTGTCCCCTCTGGATGCATGCCACATTTCCATAATAGTCAAACTCATCCCATGCGTTTGTGAGCATATCTGGAGTCATTGCAGCCACTGCCGTTTTTATTTAACACACCGACAACCACATAAAAACTCACGAATCCCTTTTTTCTGTTTTGGTTGTTACCGGTGAACGGCTGCGAAATTAAAGCACTTTGAAATCGTATGGTTCTTTTTTAAAATAAATACTCTGTATATATAGTATATCGTTCCGATTCACCATACTGTGTGCATTTACTCACTGTGACAGGATTGCCACTGCTTTATGCAAACTGCTTTTTTTTTTTAAAATGTTGTTCTGGCAAATCACTCTCCACGTTGTGTGAGAGAAAGCTGAATGAGCTAAATCCCTCTGTAGTTATTTTGATGGACATGCAATTCTTAGACTTCTCAGGAAATACTGTCTTATTAACAGATGTTTATGCCACTGATAGTTCCGTATCTGGAAAGACACATGGCATTTGAAAAAGCCAGTAATTGTAGGATATGTAAACAAGCATTCCAGATTTTGACATTTATGTGTTGCATTTTGTTTTCATGAATTGCATATATCACAATTCTTTATGCATATGTTAAAACCGAGTCAGCCTTACCTCGACAGAGGAGGAAACTGCATTTCTCTGAAGTGTCTGCAGACGATTGAGATGAGAATCTTTGTAGTCTTATCTTGGGTTGCGTGGGTTTGATTTCCATAAATGACAGTTTGTGTAATATTATATAGATTGACTTTTAATCACTGAATTAACAAAACAAATGGGTAATTGATACAATGATGTCAGTTTGTCATCCACAGCACTCAGGCTGTTAATAAGAATAGATGTCAATAATACTGTCGCAGCTGTGTTGCTCTGTCATGGGGGCTTGTGTTTCAAACTGACTCTGGTCACAGCAACATAATATACCCATTGGCAGCTACACGCCACTGCCATCAGTGAGTGACTTAGAGTTTGTGTGGTGTGATAACAAAGGTAAATAGAAAATATAAAAAGTGAAGCAGTGGGGCAGAAGTGCACGATTGAGAGACGGTGTGGGCTGTCAGGTGTAATAAGAAAATGGTGAAATATTTTGAAATGGGAGGTCTCAGCAGGAGCGCTGACACTGTGGTGTTATTTTTATTTGGCCTGTATGTTGTTCTGTGTGTGTTTTCCAGCAAGAAAGCTAGCACTGGTGAGTGATGATGGCTGTAATGCTCATTATATGCTGTTTGATAAATCTGCAGCGACCCTTGGAAAAGGTCACGTTGAAGAGGCCAGAGGTCCCTGAAAGGTTTTGGAGGTTATGCTCTCTCTACAACTAGTGATGAAGTGTGTGTGTGTGTGTGTGTGGCTTTGCACATAGTGGATATATATACACATGGATCTGTGTTGTCCAGGGAATCACTGATCAAGTAAGCTCCCTGCATAGTCTCTGTCATGTTAGGAGTCATATTGGATGACTCTTACTGGGCTTTGTTCTTGTTTGTTTAGGTCGTGTTTGTTAGAATGATTTATTGGCGATGTCGTTGCTTTGTTGATGTAATCTGTAGAGTGTTTTATTACTCTGACTCTGAGGTTTGAGTTCAGTTTTTTTTATATAAATCACAACAACAGTTGCATCAAGGTGCTTTATGTTGTAAGGTAAAAAACCGAGAATAATACAAAGAAACCCCCCCAACAATCAGATCACCCCCTATGAGCAAGCACTTGGCGATAGTGGGAAGAAAAAACTCCCTTCTAACAGGAAGAAACCTCCAGCGGAACCAGGCTCAGGCAGAGGTGGCCGTCTGCTATGACTGGTTAGGGGTGAGTGGAAGAATACAGGACAAAAGACAGCTAGAGATTAATAATGACTAACGATTAAGTGCAGAGTGACTTATAAACACACAAAGAGGTGAGTGAAGAAGAACATACGGTGCATTATTGGAAGGCCCCAGGAGCCTAGGCCTGCTGCAGTGTAGGTAAGGGAGGGTACTTGATCACCTGATCCAGCCCCAACTATAAGATAATGTTAGCTGTGTTAGTGTGTTTGTTCCCACCTCCCTGCTTTAACACCTGCTTCACTCTTTCTCTTACCTCACTGTTTGTTCAGGCAGTAGACTGTAGAGGCTAATGGCAGCAGTGAGTCACACAAAACTAAGATGCCTGTATTTTCAGGAACTCAAAGCTGTTTTCCTCCTTTTAAGGCCTTGCCATCTGAGAATCGTCCACTGGTTGCTCTTGTGACAGTTGCAAGGTCATCTAGTAACAGAACTTCCCCATGTTCCTGTTTTCAGTCTATTTATTCAATAACAAGGTCAATGCTCCTTTCTGAATAATCAGAGATGACTCAAAACTAATATCTAAGTTGATGGAAACAGTGTTCTCTGGTTTCTAAAGATTTAAGGTGCCATAAGCTGGTTTCTGTTTTGTTTTTGTTTGTTTTTGTCCCAGGTAACCAAGAGTTATGTGGAGAGAGTGTGATACATAGGTAGAAGACTGATGAAGCAAGGTGGGAAGTAAAAAGTAGTTGGTGTCAAGTATTACGAGCCCCGAACAATTAATTACAGGGCTAAACCACTGGCTTTTTTGGGCTCTAAGACTAACTGCCAAGTTAGGGAAATGAAAATACCCCAAAGAACTAAAGATGTGGAGTCTGTTGTGTGAAATTAAAGGATATGATGGTGTTAGGGTTGCCTGAGAACTGAATCCAGCTTGTAAAATGATAATATAGAATGTGAAACTGGTAACCCTGTTCCAGTAACTGAAACAGAAGGCAGCTGTTCAGGTAATCTACAAAAGTCAAAAGTCCATGAACAGAACTTGGTACTGGTGTGTGAAGAATGCAAACAAGCAGAGGCTTCTAAAACCTGTAGGTGGTAACAGAAACCATCTGAGGTTACAGAATTAAATACAGGGAAGGAGCTCTATGGAGGACTGTAAAGGCAAATCATTCAGCAATTTAAGAAAAGCACTTCTCCATGCAAAGGACACTGGGATTTAAAGAATCCAGGTTAATTACTGTAACAAGTACAAGTCATTAAAACAATGTTGAATGGCTAGCGTCACTTAAGGGCCTCAGGCAGCAGTTCATTAAAACTTTACTTGGATATTTGTTCTTCTGGTGGGTACTTGGCGTTCAGTTTAGACATTGAACCCGATTTTTTTTAAAAGAAATAATATAGCACAGAAAGCCCAAATCATCTCAAACTGGCTCCTAGACCTATGGCACTGAGTGTACTGTACTCAAATGGCCTCCACAGTCACCAGATCCCAATCCAAAAGAGCACTTCGTGGGTGTGGTGGAAGAAAATGTGTCAGTGGTGCAGCCAACAAGTCTACAGCAACTGTTTGATTCTATCATGTCAGTGTGGACATTCGTAACAGTGAGGAAAATTTCCGGCATCATATTGAATCTATGCAATCAAATGTTAAGGCAGTTCTGAAGGCGAAAGGTGGCCCAGAACGTACTAGCAAGGTATAACTAATAAAGTGTCTAATAAGTGTACTGTTTAGCATTTAAGATGAAATGAGACAAGAGGAAAACATTCCTGTAGTCTATATAATAGGAAAAAAAATTCTCTTATCGTATTTTTCAGACCATAAGGCACGCCGTTGATGAGCGAGTATGTTTTCATACATAAGGTGCACCGGATTCTAAGGCGCATTAAGTGAAACAAAACAGTCAGACAAGTCAAACTTTACTGAAGTCATTCTTCTTCTTCCTCCACATCGGTACCATTGATTCAATAATGCTGAATTCTCTCACAGCTGCTCTATTTCCTTTTTGTTTCAATATATTAATGACTAACCTCGTATTGTGGATGGATTATTTCAGTTGTTCTCCTGACTGAAGTTTGGTCCGTTTTTAGGGATGGGTATTGATAAGATTTTCACGATTCCGATTCCATTTTCGATTCTGTTTAACGATTCGATTCTTTTTTAAAAAGGAGAACACTAAGGTCGATTAGCTTAGAACTTTGTTTTATATCTTCTCTTTGAACAAGATAGAAATTTAGGAGTAACATGGCCTTACAAACCCAACAGTGAGATCTTAAGAGATCCACAGCCTACGGCTCTTCAATGGGGTGTCACAGGGTCCCCAGGAAAAAAATAGTAAATGTAAAACAATAAAATAAATATTGTTCTGTAGCAATAACAAATTATAACGTAAACTGTTCTGTAGCAATTACACAAGAATATCCAGTAATGTCCCTGCCTACAATTAAACACATTCACTTACCGAAATCGGGGGCATCTGCTGTGGCAAATGGGTTCAAGCCTTTGACCACAAACTTAGACGAATGTCACCGAGCAGTGACTATCCTGGCCTGAAAAGAGACGCTACCGGTAGTCTGCAGTGAGAACTGCCAGCGAGTGCCAGCCAGACTCTGTCTGTCTCTCTCATCATGGTCACCTAAATGCACAGTAATGGCAGGGTTTGTAATAAGGCAGATTGCGCTAACATAATATGCACTGTTAGTTGACTATTTACCTGCTGCATTAACGGGAGAGGACGTGCAAACGTTACCGCTGCTGCTGGTTCGAGATTCACGAGTCTGGAGCGGAATTAAAAACACGACATTCATTTAAGGTTATCGCGCGTTTTGTGAGCAAATGCTTTTGCATATTCGTAGTGTTTCCTCCCTTAAATGAAATATCTACTTTGCAAGTTGCCCTGTTGTCATCCGTTCTCGTAAAGTATAACCATTAATGTTTCATTAATGTCCTTGCTTATTTTAGCAAGGCTGTGCTGTTGTATGGCAGCATTGCTAATATTAAGAGTCGCAGTGGCACATTGGCTTGCCAGCAATCCAGACTGTAGTAAAACAACATTGTAGCATTATGAATGAAAACATGCAAAAGGAGCTGCCGAGCAGCTGAAATCCCACATCAAGAATTTGAAAGCAATTGTTGATGTAATTATTGTTGAGAATTAGTGATGCAAAGGTTTTGCTGACAGCAAAGTCATATTGCCATGTATTTAAAGAATTCATTCATAACTTGTGTTTAAATGACAAAGTGCTTTTCAAAACCTAAAAACTAGAATTGCACGCATACGCTCACAAATATCAAAACGTTTTTTTCTTTTTGTCTCTTGTAGAGATCTAGTTAAATTAAAACCGTGTGTTTTGGTGTGTCGGTACCCCGGAACAATTTCAATACAGTGCTGATGACCTTGATACTTTGACAACACTGCGCTCAAAATTTTGTAGCAGTAATGCGCATTTAATTGAATTTGCAGCTCCAGTGTTAACTTGCAAGAGATGAAGACAAATTACAGTAGAGGAGGGAAAGGAAGAAGTGAGAGAGACAGATAAAAAAGATGGATGGAATGCAGGAGTAAATGGGAGCGAGGTTATTTTGCTCCCAATTAATGAGAGCAGAGAACCCACAAGAGTCATTTCTATTCCTTTTTAATTGAGTTTAGTTATTTCAAGCAGGTAACATATTCGTCATATTTGTCATTTCATTTGGGAGTCGTTAAGGAGGTGGTGAAGAAGGAAGGCAGAGAGATGAGATTCTTTCAGATCTTGAGGTGTACTTGGAGCTGTCTCCTGCAGGTAATTTTTTCTCAGCAGGTGATGGCAGGCTTTCACAAGGTCACACCATTACCTCCTTCTGTCTATCATTCTCTCCCCACTTATGTTCTCTCCACTTTTGGACCTTCACCAACTGTCTTCATGGTTCTTTTTTTTTTCTCTATATTTGGTCATTAGCTTTACAGTTCAAATTCTGGGGCAATGGGTTCTTGCTATATGAGTATGTAGCCTGTGTGTATTTTATGTTATTTAGAGAAATACCAGCCTTTAAAATGACTGCACAGTGATTTCTGTTTAATAAAATTAGCATTGCTGCTGTGCTGTCAGTTTCTAAAAACACAAGGCTGTCATGTTGCTACATGGCCAACTCATGTAATTTTAAAGCAATGATTTAAAGGCTTTATACATAATTCACTGTAATCTCATTCAGAAGAAGACTGCGAATCTCATTAGCACCTCATTAGGACTTTCATGGCGAGAGAGAGTGAAAGAGACTGATGGGAAAGGAGAAAAACGACTGGGAGAGACGTGGAAAAGAGTCCAGCCCAGTTCAGGGCTGAATTAAATTAACTGAGATTTGAGGGTTTTTGTGTTTTGTTTTGTTTTTTTACTCATCCGAAATGAGGTCTTATTAGGAAAAACTAGAAACTTTTTGAATGGAAGGTTACATCTTTACGATGGCAGCTTCTTTGCTTGTACTTGCATTTTTTGTTTTAACATACTACTAATATTTAGAATTTGTGAAAACCTAAAGTCAATATCCTTCATTTGTACTCTTTAGACCCTTGGGAATAAAATGTAATTATAAAGCTGAAGAAATATAGGGGAATGGAGCCTGGCAGGGTTAATTTTGACACCTTTTGTTTGAGCATTTTGAGCACATTGTGTGAACATTAGTTTCAGCAAAATCTAAATTGGTTAGTATGGGTCTTTTCGTTATGCTTAGACAATTTAGCATTTTTCAAAAGTTTAATTTCATCTTTTGTGTGGCCAGACTACGTCTTTTGTCGTCAAAAGATGTGGAATTCAAATTAGTCGTCTTTCCTCTTGTTGGGTTACAGGTTAATTTTTCTTTTTTCCCCTCAAGGGTGTAACCTGCCGATACTTTTTGTTTTTAATTAATACATTTATTTTTTGAAGATCCTGATTCTCTTTCTAAGAACAATAGTTGTCAGCATGTACAAAACACAATCACCTTTCCAGCGTCTTCTTTTGCTTTAAACAAAGGAAATAAAGTTCTCTGCTACTGGAAAAAGGCAGATGCTACAGGTTTATGTAACAGAGCCAATCAATTACTTCCTTAATTTAATAACCCACTTAATTTTTAATTACTTCACCAAAAAACAAGGCATGGGCAGTTTTCTGTCTTTCACTCATCATGTTCCTTATAGTGCTTTGAGCCTTTGCTCATACTGAGGCTCATACATGGCTTTGACCTCTGGATGGCCATGTTCAACTAGGCAAAGGTGATGAAAGTATCTGGTTAGGTTTGTTTTTAAGTTTCTTTGGTTGTTCCCTGTGGTTCACTTTGGCAAACTTTATATCTTTCTCACTCACACCATAAGAGAACAGGCTGCTCGTAGCGTGTGGCTTTGAGTCTGCAAGCAGCTAAACGGCTGTAGGAAGCCCATATATGTGTTCCATGTGTGAAGCAGACTAGCTCGCAACCGGACATGCGTGAAGCTGAGCTGCTGATCCGCAGTCCAACCAGAGCATACTGAAAATCAGACGATGCCCTGCATGTCTGTTTACGGGCTTCATCACATTTCACATACTGTTTATGCTATTCTTGGTCAGCCTATCTAATTTATCCAATCAGTGAAAGGACTAGAGCTTTCAAAACAATGGACTGCAGTCATCCCTCGCTATAACGCGGTTCACCTTTCGTGGCCTCGCTGCGTCACTGATTTTTTTTTTTTGTGCAATTTTGCATGCTTTTTAAAATATTATTATTTTATTTTTTTTACAGTGCATTGTGTTCTGCGTCCTGATTGGCTGTAGACCATTGTCAATCAATCTCGTGCTGTGTCTCCTTTGCAGTCATGATGGGTTCAGCTTGTCAAATTTACATAAATCTTCGATTGTTAGCAGTGTGACTGAAGTGCTGTATATTTGTATTATATATGTACTGTATGTTTGTAAGTTATGGTAAATGGACTGATTCTTATATAGCGCTTTTCTACTCTCCCGGAGTACTCAAAGCACTCTATACAACATGCCACATTCACCCAGTCACACCCATTCTCACAAGCACTTTCTCTACTTAGTGCTGTCTAACTACATTCACACTTCGATGGATGCATCGGAGAGCAACTTGGGGTTAGTATCTTGCCCAAGATACTTGCCCACTTGACATGCAGACTGTCATGCAGACTGGAGGAACCAGGGATCCAACCACCAACGTTCTGATCAGTAGGTGACCTGCTCTACCTCCTGAGCTGCAGCCACCCCAGTTTTCTCCCCAACAAACACAGCAATGTCAACGAAACGTTTTGCACCGTCAAAGGCAACCGCGCATGCCTTTGGTCTTATTTTTCTACAAAGGTTTGAACTTTGAGGGTATAAACAAGAGAGAAAAGTGTGAAAATGTTCATGCCTGTCTGTGAAAAGTGTATAAAGTGTCTTAAAACCTTAAAACATCTATAATAATTGTAAAAAATAAAGTTGTCTACTTGGCAGATTTCACATATCGCTGGTTATTTTTACAACGTAACTCCCGCGATAAACGAGGGACCACTGTATAGCGCAATCTCTCACTGAGGGAAGCATAATGTCTCCGGTGCAAATGTTCACACTCAGCAAAGTCCATTTCTGCAGCTGTGAGAAGTTTGGGTATTACTTGTAAATCTGGATTAATGCATGCAGATCAATGTATTTATGAAAAGCGCATGAATTCTAAAGCAGAAAGAATTAATCAAGCTGAAATAGTGTGGAAATCTACATATGTCACATTTCAAAATGCTTCTCTCTCACACTTTAAAATTCCTCAAAACATAATCGACAGATTAAAAAGCAAATGTTGCACCCTTAAAGGAATCGCTTTTGTGTAATGTGGCAACTAAATCTACAAACTAAAGCAAATATTTGATGAGAAACCTGATGTTTGTGTGTCTCTACCGGTGAATGCACTGGACTGGAGTCTAAGTAGTTTGACATCGTTATTTCAAGTAGTGAAATGTCAGTGAGAGATGTAGCTCATCTGACAGATGGCATATGGAGAGTAGCGCTCTGACCTTCTGTTCACCTGCACTGAGAAAAAGTCACGTATACACACAACACCTGCTGCCCCGCCCCCCTCTCACCTGATTTCAAACTGCCTCCCTGGCATGAAAGACAATGCGTTAATGCGAGATTATCTCTCTAGACATATTTGTGTGTTTGGACCCGTGTGACACTGGTCCACAGAGATGCCATAATGTCTGCTGATTCAGTGGGTGGGCGTGAAAGAAGGAAGAAGAAGAAAAGGCCTGTGGGACCGACTGCTTCAGGTGGCAGGTGTGGGTGTTTGTGTAACAGACAGGATAGCAGCTGCTGTGTTCCTATCAAGTATCTTTAGTTACACACAGAAGGCTCTGACACTAAACCAAAACCTGTGACACTGAAACATGATCGGCCTGGATCTTTTCACCCGTAGAGACAAACAAGGAAAGGCAAAAACTGGGTGCAGACGCGTGGATTTCAAAACGACATCAAACTTGATCGTGTCACACAGGCCTACTCTGTTTCAGCAAACTGCTTTTAGATTGCCTACTCATTTATTAATACTCTTCATATGTGAGAAAAGGAAAGGGCAATGGTAAGAGAGAGTTTAGTGCGTTTTCTCGAGGAGCACCTGTAAGCTGCTCTTGCATTCCCCGTCTTGGTCTTTGCCTCTATTTATTTATTTATTCATTTGTTTTTTTCCACCTAACAATTCCAGAGGCCTTTTTGCTAGTGCTAGCTAAACAAGCACTGACCTGGAAATTACCACTGAGCCACAGAGATTCTTTATACTCGCTGCAAGTTATAAAAGATGACATTCTTTCCCAGGAAAATGGTGTGTTCACTCTTCATGCAGCTTCAGGGTGACGAGCGACGGCAGAATTATTTGGCCAGCTTTGCGGTACCCTGATCGGCCTGATGAAGACACAAACTCTTAAAGTTTCAGTCGGTGGATGTCACATCCAGGTTTGAGGGTTTAAATATGGTGCTTGATATACATTAAGTCATGCAAGATGACAGTAACATCTCCGACCTTTGCGTGATTTATGCTTAAACCCTGAGGTGTGTTTAGGGCGATGCACACAGTGGAAAAGATTGGAGTGAAAAACCAATGACAGCATGACGTTACTGGTCAGCTTTAAAGAAGAGGGAACTGGAGGAGCTAATACAGATGTTGCAGAGGGTTGCTAGTTTGTGGATGTCTTCTTGCAAACCTAATGTAAACAAAACATGCGCTTGATTGTGTTTCAGTAGTAATGTGAATTTTATAGTGTGTATTATTTCCAGTCGCTTTATATTCGTCTAGAAGATGTTGCCATCTAAGTATCTCGGTACTCTTAGAACGGCTCGTTTCTAATTTTGCTTAACCAGCTGATGGGCAGGAGCAAGCTAGCCAAGAAATTTCTCAAACGCTATCTGGAGTGACAGAAGCCCAGGGCTTACAACTTTGCCACAGGTATATGCAGCGCACACATGTGTGGAAATGTACACAGTTAGCTGCCAACCTCTGTAAGGGATTGGTAAGCCAGAGCCTCAGTATACCTGGGGCAGTTCTTAACATGTGAGGTACTGTAAACAAACAGACAGATCTACAAGGAAGCGATGCTGCTGCGGGGAATCGGCGCACGTGTTTAAGGCTCTGGATTTTTGCGATGACAAGGGATTATGTGTATATTTGGATATGTGATTCTGTCAGCCAAGATGCCATCATGCATCTCCTCTGTATCAGCTACACTCACTTGAGGGCTGTACATTGGGCCTAGCCATGTCACTTAAGGGTTAGCCCTGGGTTTTTGCTATTACAAAGGCAGTTCACTTGTTAATTAAGCATAAGCTATTATTGTTACTTCAACTACAATAACGATTTTTTCCATTTAATAGTTTTATCACTGTCATCGTCTGTTTTATGTGCTTCAAGCTAGATTACTTAGCATGTTAAACTGCTTAACCTGATTACTGATTTTAGGGTAAGTGAAGTCAGACAGTAGAAAGAAAATATTTAAGTTGCTTCTTTGTACAGCATACTGCTGTAAACTTTGTTGTGTCATACAGTTTTGTGTATGGGTGTTCAGTGACTTTGAGTTTGTAATTGTAGCTTTTTCTGACTCCTACATCTTTGAGCTGTTCTCACTGAAATTGATTTAAAAAACAAACAAAACAAAACCTCAAATAACATCTAGACTTTTGCAGATGAACACAACACCCTATGTGAAAATTTAATCTAAGAATAGTGACCGATTTTGAAGAGATGTGTTTTAGTTATGCAGGTGCAAATATTTAAAAATCATGCAGCGTGCATGGTGTAACAAGAATTTTACCCGGCTGTTAACAGCAGTCCTTCGTTGTAGCTTATACAGGAAATGGATGTTAAGCTTCAAATGAAGACTGATGTCCATTTTGATGCAGCGTACAAATGTATTCTTGAAGTGTCTTAGAAACTGAAAGTCATTTCATTATTGTACACCACAGAATATGAGTCTGCATTGAACGTGGTCCTAACAAATTGAAAGTGTATGAAGGAGAAAGCTGTAATAAACACGGTTCAACAAAAGAGGTGGAGACGACTCTATTCATGCGCATCTGTAAAAATATTCAGCGTCCTTCTAACAAGCTAAATGTATTCCATAATCACCACCTCTTTCAGTAAAGCCTTTTCCTTCCTCATACCCCTTTTGTCCTCCTCCTTTCTAATATAATGAAGCGAGTCTTGAACCTTCCTTTTAATTGGCGTTGACTCTGATGAGAAGAGTAAAGAAAAGAAAAGTAGCATTACATAAAAATTAATGTTTACAAAGAAAGGGGGTCCTGCAAAGCGATTCAGTCGCGCAGTTGGCTTTGTGTGCACTGCTTCCTTGAATTTCAGCAGAATGTTGTTTAGAATAAATGAGGCGCTGTGGTAAAACGAGGGGTCTTATTTAGAGGGACTGAACCTCTTCAGCCAGGGAAATTAACAGGCTGAATAGATGCTTAGACTTTTGTAGCTCTATAATGAGACTCCCACACTTGTTGTATTTTTGCTCTGACTGTACATTTACTCACATATCTGCTTTTTTTTTAATGACTGTTCACATAAAAAATAACGGCACACCAACGTAAATAATTTAGATTTAGATTTATACCTCTTTGTTAAATAGGAAGGTGCGTCGTTAAAAAACCCCAAACCTTTCCTCGCTGAAGTGTACCTCGCTGCAGCTCTTAACTGCATGTTGCTTCAAGAGTTCACATTTTAAATCCATCAGTGAGAGAATAGCAATCGCGTCCTTAATTCCTGGAGAGAGCCCACCAAATCTATGAGATTGTAGGAAGTCTACAACGAAGTGGAAAAGCTTGAGGCACAAATATATTTGGTCACATTGTATAAGTCCTAGCACTTTGTTTCTGTTGTGTCACTGGGACAGGCCCACCAGGTAATTAACAGGTGAACGACCAATAAAAAGCATGAATGCTGGTGACGGTGTAAACCACACAGGTTATGTTGTTAGCTTTACAAAGATTTACCGCAGAAGTCTGACTGTCCAGTAAGAGATTTTAGTCCAACTTTCATGCCAGGCAAGTGTATCAGGAAATGAAAAGCAGTCTGTTTACTTCAGTCAGGGGACGCAAAGCTAAACTCCATGTTGCCTTGATTTCCACTGATGCAAAGTACGAGGTTAACATGCATAATTTCTTTTATCTGTTCATCTCTTCCCTGGATACATACATTACACACGAGGAACATACTCAACAATCACGTCTCCTATATTAAGTGCACAGCTATATTCATAGTATAGATCGCTGTGAACACAGAGTAGAAAATAAGCCTCGTCTACTCTACAGAAACTCACTTTTTCTCTGGAGTTGCCAAGTATAGCACGCTATAGCTTCATGTTGTGTTCAGCACCTTCCCTGCAATACCTCCACCCACATAAAATGATATCGAAGCTGCATGTTCAGAAAAACCCTTTATTTCCTGTGTTTATGCTAATATTGAAATATCCATGAAAGGAAGAATTACAGTAAGATTTTACTTGAAGTTGAGACATTTGCAGCACGATATACTAAACAGCTCTGAGGTAGTGTTTGCTTATAGTACAGAAGTGAGTATTCCCTAGTGCCCATTATTAGTCTTCATCTTAATCTCATCATTTACTGTTTTCCTGTTATTCTGTAATTATAGACAGAACTAGATGCACTGAATATTTAGTGTTGCTGCTTTTGCCAGAAGTACTTGTTGGATGATATGGTAAATATTCATAATATAAATAATGTAAAACAAAAGTTAACTGTGGAGTCTTACATGTTATGTAGCCAGACTTTACTGCAGGTGGCAGCAACCCTCTCTCTGTGCCAGAAGTTGTAGAACAGCAGGGTGGAAAGTAAGACAGACTACAGTCCCAGTGCGTTTCTGCAGTGTTATAATCTAGGAAATGATTATTTGTATGCATGCTGCGTCAGAGTCAACTGGTCTAGAACCACAGAGCAATCCCTAACCACAAGAAACCTAACCTGCAAGAACAGAAGGTTTGAATAGTTTGACTGTTTGCATCAGTCTGTCATGCATTTCAAAACAACCCTTACTATTTTATGTGTAAATACAATAGACAATTTCAATACTGCTATGCAGTCCTTACTTATTAGAAGGGTGTAATTATTCTGTCTTTGTCTTTTGTAAAACTAAAAAAAAATGTGTTGGTTTGCAAAGACTGATGCATTCCAGGTCACTGAGCATGTGCCATTCCACTTTTCCAAACCCTTGCTTGTAATAATTTATGACCTTGAAACCAATCATGATTGTTTATGCTTGGACTAATTTTGTAGGGATCCATTCAACCAGAATGTCCTTTCACCTGTGTCATCCCAGCAAATATTCTTCGCTCGTCTCCTCTTTCGGATCAAAATAATTGCACAGAAACACAAACACACAGAGACGCTGCATAGTCGCTCATGCCTGCACAAATGGAGGAAGTCAAACGCTTGTTTCCCTGCTTCTAACATTCCCATATTTTCAGTGGCTGCGGCTCACCATGGTAAATATCTTTATTCCCCACTGAAATGACCTGTTCAGTCTGACACTAAAGCTGCCACACTATCGTATAACTGCTGCCGTTCCCAAACAGGAGCTCTGTGCGATGCATTTTCCAGCTGATGTTTGTTCTAAGCGTGTGATTGTTTCGTGAGATCCTTCCTGGTTTTTAAAGAATACAAACCCTCTGCTTTCATGAGCTGTTTCCCCTTTCGGCCTCTTCAGCGCAGCTTGAGGCTGCTGGGCTGGCAGCGTGTCGTTGTTCCACAAGCGTCTCACATATAGATTGCAGGACTTTGCATTAGAAATGGGACTCCTGGGACTCTTCCCAGGATTCAGGTTCAGCTTAGCTAAAGTTATTCCCTGGAGTCTGCGTGTCTGAATGTTTGTGCGCTGTTGTGTTGTTGTTTTTTTTTAACTAGCATTTTCTCTATTACGAACCACTCAAGTGGTGAATACAACTCATTTATAGTAATGTAATATTTATCACACATTCAGCAGTTTTTACACGACAGATGTCGTCTTTCACAGCGTTGGGCCGGCGTGGCAGGTATTTTCTTTTTTTAAAGGCTGTAATCTGTAAGCCTTGCATTTTGTCTGCCTTGCTTTTACTAGCCCCATGTTGACAATTGGTCTGCAGCCCGATCTCTGATATACCCAAAGGCCATGTGAGCTGGCCATAAACTTGCTGTGTTATAGATGTGCATCGATTGGTCAACAGATCTTGATTGGCCTGTATCCTGTAAAACACAGCTCAAATGTGAATGCTTTTATTAAGCGCATTAGTAATAAATGTACAAAACTGAAAATGAGCCATGCTGTTGACTTTATTATTATTATTATTGTTATGAGTTTTTTCTCCTTGTATACGTGGTTATGTTTGCAGGTGGACTGGGCCTGGCCACCATTGCGGTGACTCTAGGCTTTCATAGCTTGTCTTCAACGTTTAGGCTGCCCAATTTTATATTGCATTTACCATCATATTCCACAACGCGTGTTTATGAGATCTGCTTTCTTGTAGTTATGTTTTATTGATTAATCCACACGTCCCTTCTCTGCTGCTGGTCTTGTTGTCTATTTGTTTTTTAAATTTCTCATTTAGTTTTGCTTTTGCTTGCCTCTGTCTAGCCAATTAAAAACAACATAGCACTGCTGAAGAATTTCTATCTCTGAGTGTTTGAAAGAAAGGGAGAGGTCCCAAGGAACTATAGCAGCCCCTGACCTTTACATTTCTCTCTTTCATTTCCTTTTGAGTTTCTTCCTGCCTGTCTTTTTAGTTTTTGATGAAGTTGTGCTAATAGATGTGCCCTTTTTCCTTCCTTTTACTCAAAGCCAGTTTCAGATACGCTCGTGACTGATCCCACAACCCCTCGCCATTTAGCACAAACACACTTCAGTGTACCTCGCCTCTAACCGAGTGTCAGCTTGTACAGGCCGTGGCTGCTTTGAAGATAAGTGAGTGTAGCTGATAGATGGATGGTTTTGTTGGACGGCAAGTAACAGTGAAGTTAATTCTGGTACTTTAACACTGATGAGAAATTTCAAAATAACAGCACAGAGTAATGTCCATGTTTGCGTATTGACCAGATTAAAGACAAATCGTGCAGTTTGCCATTCCGCTGGGTTGGATTTGCTCTGATTATATCCAAAACACTGATTCATTTGGAAAGCAGTCGTCATTATCCTATATTACAATAATAATACCAGATATTGATAAAGAGAGCCTGTGTAATCTAAAGTTGGTGTAAATGCAGTTAAAGACATCAGGCTTATCATTCAGGCGCAGTAACAGAGTATTGCTGCACTGTATCGAGTGTCTGAGCTGGAATAGATCGCTCATGGACACTCGTCGGTCTTTAAAAGGTCAACCTTACATTTGGCAGTTAACTTCGGGTGGGCTCTGTGGGACTTTGCTCTCAGGTTTCCCCGCGTTTGATCTCCTCTAGCTTCACCCCTGTGCTGTCTTTTCTCTCTCCTTCTTATAAAGATGTTCTTTTCACAGTTTCGCTGAATCCTTCTTTGCTTTTCCTCCCTCTTCGCTCTCTCTCTCTCTCAGCAACATCTCCTACAGGATCCTGTTCCACTACATTAATGGCTTTCATTTATTTTAGTTTGTCTGCAGTCAGATCCCTTAGGCCCAGAGTTAGCTGCTGTTTTATTTATATTGTTTGTGTTTTGACAGTTGTTTTGGGTAAACTTTGCAGATGTACTTATTCACTCAGGGAAGGATACATTCTTCATCAGAGTAACAGCCTGTGCTGTCAGTCAGCGCAGATCCATATCCTGCTGCTGCTTGGATGAAACACGTGGGGAAATAAATATGGAACGATGAATAAAACATATATTGAAGAAGCTCAAACGTATGTAAGGTAAAGTTTTAGGCTTCGATATCCATCCTGGAATTGAAATTAGGACAGTGACCATCCGTGAGACTGAATTATTCTGTGTGTAGAAGTTTGTGGAAGTGACACATAAATGAAGTGGAAGATTAGATACATTTGGCCTCACATTCGCACACACACCGGTTCACATCTTAATTACTGAGGCTTGATGGGTACTTAACCTTGCCCCTTGCTGCTTATGCTAATGCAGAGAGGTCAGGAGTGTGCCGAGTGGCTGGCTCGCTGTCAAATCAGCCAGAAACAACTGTCGGAGTGGAGATGAGAGGATGAGGGAGACAGGGGCAAGGACAAGCCAGATATAGGAAAGGGAAGAAGGGACACACCGGACATGTTGGTAAGTTTATGTTTTGGACTTTGCTTCCCCCGAAATGCATCGAATTCAGATCACGCTAAACCGCCAATGTGTACATCTCACATACACAAAACTCCTCACCACTCTTACCAGTATGACCTCATCCTTTAAGCAACATGCTTGTAAAGGAGCATATGGCTGGCTCTGTGTGTGTGTGTGTGTGTGTGTGTGTGTAATGAGCTCATCCTCTCCCCCACTATGTAGGGCTGAGGATGTTGAGCAGCAGGGAGAGTCACTGAGAGGACACAGTTACACCAGCGTTATACTCACCATGTTTGCAAGTATGCCAGGGGTCTGTTTGTGTCTGTCCTTCAAAATCGGAGGGTGTGCGCAAACTGGACACCAGCACTTAGGGCTGTGCGATATGACTAAAATCTCATATCCCGATATAACACATTTATCGTCCCGGCAATGATATATATCTCAAAATTTTTACATTTCCTGTAAATTCTGTGAATCTCGGGCAACTTGACTTGCGTGAAGTGTTTTCAGCTGGACGTCGTGTAACTGCTGTAAACAGTTTATTTTGCGACACCACGAAACAAACAATAGCATAAAATGAAACTATAGACGCTTTCATATCGTCATCCGATATATATCGTTATATCGAAGAGCCCTACCAGCACTCTGTGCTGGTGTCCAGTTTGTTGCGACTCAAAGTACTTATCCGTGCAACCTCTACACTACAGCAGCACCAACAACTGTAGGCAGGCTAGAAAGAAGTATAATACAAAACCACAAACTATAGTGGATGTGTTTATGTATAGATGGTTTTTCCTCCACATCGAAAGGAGCCAGCTGAGGTGGTTCGGACATCTGACAAGGATGCCTCCTGGGCGCCTCCTGGGTGAGGTGTTCCGGGCATGTCCCACCGGGAGGAGGCCCCGGGGCAGACCCAGGACACGCTGCAGAGATTATATCTCTCGGCTAGAGGATAAGCTGGAGGAGGTGGCTGGGGAGAGGGAGGTCTGGGCTTCTTTGCTTAGGCTGCTGCCCCCGTGACCCGGCCCCGGATAAAGCAGAAGAAGATGGATGGATGGAAGGTTTTTCCGTCAGCATCAGCTCCTTGTGCACCTCTAGACCACTTCTAGTGGGATGCTACAGTTCTTTGCACTTGCACATGTGTGACTGTGATGATACCATGGAAATCAAAGTTGTGTAGAGAAGATGTGGCAAACTCATCTTAATATATCTGGTCTGATGTGACCAGATATATTCAAATATATGGTATTATGTTCTTTCCTTGGGGTCATATTGCCCATGCTACGTTTTCTTGAAACATCCTAAGGTTAAAATAAAATTAAAATTAAAGTGCTGCCATTTGGCAAGACTGAATGAGATCGAGTGGGCCTTGCAGATGCACAATGTGCTCATAGGAAGGAGCAAACCAACAATGGCAGACACACTGGAACTGTTGCAGAACCACACAAGGAGAAGAAAGTTTGAATCGGTCTTTGATTTTTAAGTCTGAGTCACAGAACTTTGTGATAATTTCTGCCTAATGCACAGACTCCTGGCTTTCATTCTTGCTCTGACTAAGAAACCTCACTAGATTGGCGTCTAGGTTTTAGTGCCTCTGATAATTGTTCTGGTTTGATCTAGACAATGGAAATACACATTAAATGTTTCTGTGGGAGGTGGTGGCTATCTTGTTGACCATAGCAGTGTGTAGGATAGTGGTCTTCTGTTCAGGTCAACACAAAACTTCATGTAAGCCCAAAGTGTTCATTGTTCTTGACAATGACAATAAATAAATACTACTAAAGTGACGCTACATATGCTATTTTAAAAAGCATTTCGTAAAAAGGATAAAGATCGATACCTTTTGTTTCGATCTTAGTCCCACAGGTGGGAAACCAATTTTCCACCTGTGGGACTAATAAAGGTCATCTCATCTTATCTTTGCCATTTTTCTTGTTAACATAACCATTTTCAAATGAGTAAGAATTAAGGAGACTTCAGCATATTACCTCCGTTTATATGATGTCACTACATCTCAGCGGCTGCTGTAATCCACTAAGGAAGGGCCTCTCTTTCACTTCAGGTTTTGTTGTGACAAAGTTGAAGAGGCCTTTATATAGGTCATGCACTGCGGTCCATCCAGTGCCTTAAGTTATTTTAATGTCATATTCATAGCAGAGACATCTCCCAAGTCAACCTGATCAAGTCACTTGGACATTTAGTCTGGTTTAATTTGACTGATTCACTGTGTCTACTGAGCTGTTAAAAACCTGTATGTACAGCACAGCACTCTGTACCATGCATACATATCACAGAGGTCATACATGTATGCATAGAATATTGTGCACTGATGGCATTGCCAGCCAGGACCATGTGTATGCATTGTATCGTTGAAGCATGTGGGTGTTCAGTGTGTGTGTGTGTGTGTGTGTGTGTGTGTGTGTGTCTGTGCGTGTGGTCCTGAGGCAATGGAGAGTGGTGACAAAGAGTTGACAGAGGGCCGTAGAGATTTAGGGCGAGGTGCCAAAGAAGTCAAAGAGAAACGTGTGTGTAGTCCCCCACACACACACACACACACACACACACACACACACACACACACCAACACACACACACACACACACCTCGACGTCTGCACTTGGACGACATCTGATCTAGTCCGGGTCACTGGCAACGAGCGCTTGGTTGGGCTCAAAAGTATCACCACGGCAACCGCATCGCATAATCCCATTCCGTCCCATCCCACCCAGGAACTGCGTGCGGCGTGATTGGCCCGTTCCCCCTGGGGCACTGAGGCGGCGACTCAGGCGCTGTCTGCTTACTCGCTGTGTCAGCTATGGCTCCGAGTCTGTGTGCAGAGAGCGAGCAGAGCATTAAAGGAACGTTTGGCGCATTTTGGCAGGAGACGGTGTGAATTATGCAGACGCACCCCTACTGTGAGTGTGTCTGTATGTGCGGCGTTGCCAGTGTGGGAAGAACAAGCTACTCTAAACAGATACCGACTCTTTTGTCCGGGCTTTTCTGACTCACTTAACCTAGTCATGAAAGTTTGTCTGCCCACCTTTTTTTTTTTCTTCTGGTGTCAGAAAACTCTCATTCCTTCTTTACCTTTTCCTAGAATTTATATACAAGCATTATATAACACTAAATATACTGGACTCAAATTCCCTTGTATGTGCACTGTGTACCTGTTTTTCCAGTTAAACAGATTCTGGTTCTGAAACTACACCGCCTAATGCCAGCAGCTTCTTATAATCAAATAATGACAAAAGTCCTTAATCTTTGCTTTCATCTCTTTTTTTTCTCCTCCATCTCTTCTCTCATACAAACTTTAGCTTTTATCAGTCCCCTCATTTCTCATACACGAGACAGATTAAACTGGCTTTGAATTGCGATGTCTACCTTCACAGATCTTTCTCCCATCACACCATGCTCTCCCACCCCCACCCTCCCCACCTTCATCACTTTCTTTGTTTTCCTGAAGAATCAAACAGTCTAAATTAAAACACAGCTGACAGTTCTGCATCCAGTTTCATTGCTGCTCCTTGCTGCCTACTCCTATGATTCCTACCTCACTTACAAGCATCCCCCCCCCCCCCCCCTTCCGTCCCTCTCTCTCTACCTCCCTCTTTCACTCCAGCTGTCAGGAGGCTTCATTATTAAAGATTCATTGCAGAGTCTGGGCAGCTCTTCCAAAAGCTTTTGTCAGACAGACCGAATGCCTTAAATCTCACTGTCACTAACTGGATGTGACATAAAGACTTGCATAAATCCACATGCACACTCACAAATACACACACACAATTTCCTTCTGGTTTGTTTCACGAATTCACTACCTCGCTGCTTTTTATTGCAGATTGTCTTATCAGTGTGGATTTCTAAAGCCTTGTTAAGTGTTTTACCAGTTATTAATCAATACTGTAAATATTTGACATGCAACATGAAATGTTTGACATTGCTTTGTTTTGTCAATATTGGATTTTCTGCATTACCAATTTAAGTAGTATAAAAAACACATATATGTACACATAATGTACCTTAGTTAATGTGAAAAGGAAAAATGGTGCCTTTTGTTTACTAGTTTGTTTCCACCTCAGGTGTAATGCATGCTTTGCTATATGTGCTTCATACTAGGGTTGGGCGATTGGACGAATATATCGACTATCATCGATAGTTTTTACAAGGGCGATTTATTTATTTATTTGCCCATGAGCAAGTTTGCTAATAATGATGGAGCTAATTGCAGCAGTCAACAGAAAAAAAATTAATAGCACTGTTTTAACAGCACCCTCTTACATCTGCGAGCAGGTGCACCCTCCTCAGAGTGCGCTCAAATGCTTGTTGATGGAGCTGCAGAAGCTGGTGATAGTCTAGCATACTCAGCCGGATGGTGGACGCATGCATGCTCATGCAAGTTAGTCGTGTTTTTCTGTACTTTGCTCGCATTCTTTGTCCAAATTTTGTTCATTCTGCGCTCCAGATGGGTTGAGAGTGTTAAAAATTTTAATCGTGATGACCGCGTTTAAGCTGCGTTAACGCTGCATTAACAATCGCCCATTGGCGATTGTTGAACTGATGATTGGAAAATTTTTACATATTCCCTTCAAGTTCAGATCATGTAATGATGAAAAACCCAAGAGCTACATCTCAGAAGCTACAGGCTGCAGTTAGCATGATAAATGTGAAAGTTCAGTACAGTTACGAGGATAAAGCCAGTTCTTTCTAAAAAGAACGCGGCAGCATTGCTACGGTTTATGCAGTTTAATTTGAAGAAACCACAAGATTTCTGGAACGATGTACTTTAGACATATGACAGTGGAGATATTTGTCCATGTTTGTAAAAAAACAAGCACATCGTATCAGTCAACCTCATGCTAACTGTTCAGCACGGTCATGGAGGGATAAGGATTTGGGCTTGTTTTGCAGCCACAGGGCCAGGACACTTTGCAGTCATGGCGTCGACTGTGAACTCTTCTGTTTAGCCTCCAATTATTCAAATTGGAGGCTAAAGCTTGGCTGAAATTCAGTCTTACGTCAGGACAATGATCACAAGCACAGCAGCAAATCTACAGCAAAACGTGTGAACATGGAAAGAATAAAGGTGCTGCAGTGGCCAATCAAAGACTAGACCTGTACGTTTTTGGGCTCAGCCATTTAGCGACTGAAATAATGATGTTCTCAGCTTCATATACTGAGAATTTTCTCACCTAATAACTTGTAGCAGAGTCAATTTGCATGACAGGGCAAATTGCAAGTACAATAAACTCACAACATTAGTTTTTTTTAAATTAATTTTTAAGTTTCATGTAGATTTATTTCATAGATGTGCACAATTTACTTTTAATTAAATCCACACTTTAAATAGATTTTTTTTCTGTAACTTATTTATAAAGTTTGACTTTAAGAAATGGGTATCAGAAGAATTTGGATTTCTTATGCTAGAACATACAGACAGTTTGGCTTGACAACAGTGCAAACAGTTTGCTTGTTTGCACTGTTGTTAAGCCGTTATCCATTAATGACTTAGGAGCACAGTAGCCTTACGTGCAAAGATAAATGCAATTAGCTGGGAACATCTTACTCCAGCAATGATTTCAAAAGCTGTTTTCATCAGCTACAGATCAAAATGCCTCTGGACCTTCAATCAGTCAGAGCAAAGAAATGTGCCATGTAGGGCTGAGGTGGCAATGTAAAAAGCCTACAGTCTGGTCATTATATCAAACACGCCTCATTTTAAATAAACAGTGGTGATTGGCTTGGCAAAGGCTTGTGGAAATCTGTTTTAATGGGTCGGGGGCCAGATGCATTCTGCCAAATGAAGCATAAGCTTGGATTCATCCATTTCCCAAGCTATCGGAAAGTATTTACTCCCACTGAAAATTGCATTAGAATATGTCAGCCTAAGAAATTTTCTAGTGGAGATCAAAAATTACATGCACACAGATGGTCGGAGGGGAAGACTTTAGCACATATGATATGAAGGAGTCATTTTAATTTTAACCGTTGAGGTTCTAAAATAAGATGTTCATCTTCAAAAGGATCCAGAGGATATATTAACTGTATATTTTTGATCATAGTGTTTTTCCTGGGTTAAATCAGAAAGTGGAACAGAAAAACAGTAGTGTTTGTCATATATTACAGTTAACCTGCTATTCTATGCTTATTTCTCTTTTTGCTTTTGCACAGAAAAGCCCAGGAACAGCAGAAAAAGGTGGTAGTAGCAGGATGCGTTCCCCAGGCCCAGCCGAGGATGGACTACCTCAAAGGTCTCAGCATCATTGGGGTACGTGCACTTTCTGTGAACATCTGTGTATTTTGACTCTGCTGTATTAAAGGTGCGTCTCTTTATCTTCCTTTGTGTCCGATGACGAGTACAGACGGACACGCTTTTCGAGACTGATCGGGATGTCATTCACCGGGCAGCTAACCTTGCTCTGTCTTGGGCTCATTCTCTTCAGGCAGAACATTTCCCAGTCACAAAGGTTCTGCATGAGAAGGAAGATCGGGTACATTAACTCCTGTACTATGGGGAGGTGTTATGGGTGAACAGAGACGGAGCTAGGAAAGGACACGTCAGTGATTCCTCCGCATAGACTGCTTCCTTTAAAGGTGGCATGGGGCAGTCTAGCCTCTAGTTACTTTTGCTACTAGTATTAATATATTTTAGAGAGTACAAGCGGCAAACAGACAAATATGACAATAAATACATTTCAACTTGTTACTTGTTTAAACTGAGCTATTCTGCTTTGGTTACCAGCCACTGGTGAGTGATTGGAGTGCATAACAAAGAGATACAGAGCAGATGAATTATTCTGTTTCACCTTTGCTGTCACAGAAAGGAACTAATGGATATGTCAAGCCTGTTGTTGGTTAATAGCTAAATGAGTGTTCCTCATTGCATAATTGATTCAGTTCGTTGTTTGTTTGCTTTTCAGCACACTGCCACAGTGCAGCCTGGACAAAATCATCCTAACACTTCTATGCCTAACACATATACACAATGGCCACTTCATTAGTTACACCTGTTCAGCTTCTTGTTAATGCAGACAACTAATTACCCGGTAACATGGCAACTATTGAGCGCATTGAGGCATGTAGACGTCAAGACACAGTGCTGAAGTTTAACCTGAAAGGTGCTTCACGTGACCTTGAATGTGACCTGGTTGAGAGTGCCAGTCGAGATGGTCTGAATATTTCAGAAACGTCTTATTTACTGGGATTTTCCCACACAACCGTCTCTAGGGGTTTACAGAGAATAATCCAAAAGCAGGAGAAAAAGAGTGAGTGGCAGCTGGTAGGAAGGCAACGGTGAATCAAAAAACCCGAGGTATGCAGAAGAACGTCTCTGAATGCATAACATGTCTAACCTTGAAGCAGATGGGCAGTGCCATGAGAGCTCCTGTCAGCTAAGAAAAGAAAAGTGATGCTACGATTTGCACACGCTTACCAAACTTCATATGTTAGTGTCAGAAGTTGGAGTAAAGAACATGTAAACATGGATCAGTGCATTGTAGTAACAGTTCAGGCTCCATACAATTTACTTCAGTACCGACTGAGTATCATTTAAATAGCACAACCTACCTGAGTATTGTTGCTGACCATAACCCTTTATGAACAAAGGGTACCGCTGTTCTGTTAGCTGCTTCCAGCAGGATAACACACCATGTCACAAAGCTTAATTCATATCAAATTGATTTCTTGAAGATGTCTGCACGCCACAGTCACCAGATCTCAATCCAGAAGAGCACCTTTGGGATGTGGTGGAATATGAGATTTGCATCATAGATGTGCAGCTGACAAGTCTGCAGCATTTGTGTGATGTTATCATGTTTCCAGCACCTTGCTGAATTGGCGCCATAAAAAAGTTTTAAAGACTAGAAGTCTCTAATCTGGCAGGGTATTTTTAAAAATGCAATTCAACCAGGATATGCCTTCTAAATCTCCGTACAAAGCTGTGCTCTTATTTCTATAATTGGATATTTTGTTTTTTTTATGGAAAGTAAAACAAGCTGCTGAAAATGGGAACAAATCAAACAGTATTGTGTTGATTACTCCCACTACCTTAAAATGAATGGATTGAAGACGGCTCAAGTGCTAAGTTAGATACTTTAACAATAAATAATGTTATTCAGTTTGAGTTAAAAATGCCACAATGTAACTTAATACGATTCAGATATAGTGACACGCATGTATAATATGATTCTATTCAGATAAACAGGCTTGTGTTTATAATAGGCTTCAGGGTGAAGCACAAACAGCGTATAACTGCCAGAGCTTCAGTGACAAGCATTTTTAACTTAAAGACACACGCATGCATGAACAGGCACACTGTGTAACAAACCCAGACATAAATATATGAGAATGCAGAGTCCCTCTGTATTCCCACAGTGGAACATGTAATGATAGTGGCAGTTGGTGGGTTATGCAAATTGGATGCAAATACAAGTTCAGAATTTGTGTATAGTGATTGCACCAACGGCCAGATAAGGAGTGTAGTTAAAAATAAATAGGCGGGCCTTCCTGTTGGATTCATTTTATGTGACCTGTGTGCGTATTGCCAGCTTTTCTGAGTGGTGTTTTATTGCTGTTGTGCTGTTTTGTTTGAGGTTGCTGTTTAATGACTGCAAATGTATTGTGTGAGCTTCATAGACAGTCACGCAAGACTGCAGTGTTTCGCTTTTCTTAACTAGACTTGTCGCATCCTGTAACTGCCATGCATCGCACACCTACGCACACCTACGCACACCTACGCACACCTACGCAGCGCTGGTTAACTAATCAGAGGATCGGAATGGGCATGCAAAGCTGTGAGCAGGAAATGTCACACCTCAGTATTTATGGTCCTGTTTTTTAAAAATATACAATTTTAATTACTTTATCGAAGGTTAATCCAAATACTATGGATGTCGCATTAGTGCTTGTCATTAAGTTATGGTAATAGAACGACAAACCTTAAAATAAAGCTTAAGCACAGGCAGAAATGTGTGTCGTCCAGTAGACCTGTGACTGCCTTTTACATGCAACAAATCTGCTGAATATATCAGTATTTATCCTTTTCTTTCTATGGGTACAATGGAGGATTTAAAAACAGCCAAAGTTGAAAAGTGCGATCTAAATTAATAGCTGAAATGCACACCTGAGTTTTACTCTATGTAGGGACGCCTGCTGCTGCTCTGAATGGGCCCAGATTGCTTGACCATTACACTGAAAAAGGTTTTACTCAGGCATGTGGCATGCAAGTAACTGCTTCCTGCAAAGCACAGTGTGAATCTGAGTGTGTGTGTTTGAAAGGAGGCTTATTTTAAGTGATGGGCCTGAAGGCATTGAGAGCCAGTGCCAAGGGCCAGTGTAGAGTGAAAGTGAAGAGAATTCGAGGTGTGAGGGATGCTGGGAAGAGCGAAAGGAAAATAACAGCAGAAAAATGACCAGTTTTTTCCCCCCCTGTCACTACTTTAGTATTCTGTTTCTTTCTTTCTTTCACTCGTTCTGCTTCCTTTCCTCTTCATGTAATATCGGTTGGTAGATAAGTAAAGTTTGAACTCCTCGTTTAATATTCTGGCTCTTTTAGTATCCAGATTACCCTACTTAAAGTCTGCCTGTTATTAAACTGTGGCCTGTGGGGGCCTTGTTTATTCTCTTTATTAGTGCGGTGGTTCATTATAGTAGCCGTTAGCAGAACTGCAGGATTTGTTTTCTATGTGAGACAATGAGGGGAAAAACACAGCTATGGACTTGGGTAATGCTTTATTGTTACCTATGTGGTCGGATCTATCACAGAACGTGTTTGTCAGTACATGCACAACAAACACTCATTGGCATTTAGGAAATCCATATTCCTTAATCCTGCCTGGTGATTGTAGCTTTTTGCGCTTGTTTGTCTCTGCTCTTATTGCATATGGCCTTTGTGTATATTTGCATATCCACCTTGTTTAAATGTGGATCAGAGTATCAGTGTGTCTGTGGGTCGTCAATATCAGGGTTCTGTTTGACTGTGAGGACTTGGGTTTTCAGGATCAATAAAGTTTTCTCTTGTTTCTTTGTGTTACAGGTCCAGCAGATTGATCGAGTGGTGGAAGTAGTGGACGAGGCTGTTAAAGGTATTTTACCACAGAAAGGCACACATACACGCATTCTTGTTTTACGGTCTTTGCGTGGTCTTTAACGTAATGCTAACCACCGCAATTAAACTCAAAACTAAGGTCCTCTAACACAAATCCATATCCCGACTACAACACAAAACAAATTTGCACTTATGCATGGAAGGAATAAGATCCAAGGATGTATTATTTTATCCAACCATCCATCCATCCATTCGCTTCCGCTCATCCTTTGGCAGGGTCACGGGGGGCACTGGAGCCTATCCCAGCTGTCTTAGGGCGAGAGGCGGGGTGCACCCTGGACAGGTCGCCAGTCTGTCATAGGGCTAACACATATACACACACAACCGTTCGCACTCACATTCACTCCCGCATTCATACCTATGGGCAATTTAGACTTTCCAACTAACCTATCCCCACTAAGTGCATGTCTTGGGACTGTGGGAGGAAGCTGGAGGACCCGGGGAGAACCCACGCAAACACGGGGAGAACATGCAAACTCCACACAGAAAGGCCTAATGGTGGAATTGAACTCAGGACCTTCTTGCTCATGCTAACCACCGCGTGTATTATTTTAGTCTCTCCACTTTTACTACCTTACTACAGTCTACTTGACCAGTAAGAATCAGAGTGTATCACACTGCATCAGAAGAGCACATAATCAAATGCTGATGACTTAATATTATACTAACACTGTTAAAAAAATCAAAAATTATTAGCTATAATAGTGTTAAGGTTGTTAAAAAATGTAGTATTTTCCAAAGTGAATGGAAAGAGCATGCTTTTTACGTTGTCATGGTAAACTAAAAAGAACAAAAAACAACAACATTTGACTAAATAATTGTTTTAAATGTGTATTTTAAAGCAAAAGTCTTCAGCTTTTGTTGAAACCGATCTAACTGTCTGAGCTGCTTCTTAAATGATCCTCTCTGTCTGAGCAGCTCACTGACAGACACACATGGCAGTTATAGGTCATCCGTTTAAACTGTTAGCGAACCACCACACTTAGCTGTTTAATGACGGTCAGAGAGAGTTTACAGTGTGAGTGAGTCTAGTCAAGCTGTCATACACCCCCAGCTGTTCTCTAATAAAGAACAGATTGAGTTTACACTGTGCGTGTGTGTGTGTGTGTGTGTGTGCGCGCGTCTGAGTGACTACTTTGCACTGCAGGGTTCACTCTAATGAAGGACAGCTGAACTAAGGCTTAATTTTACAATGTGTCATCAAGCCTAAACTGTGAGCCTACACACAAGCTCACAGTCACACATCTACTCTGTGACTTTTATTCCCCCTTTCTTCTCTGTGATTTGCTCATTCTGTCTTTTTTCTCCCCATTTCTTTCTCCCACCCTTCCTACATCTTTTGATCTCTTCCCTTCCTCTCTTTCGCCTCTCACCCCCCGTTTCTTTCCCTCCCCTTTTCCTCCCACCATCAGCCCCTCCATAGAAACTAATTTCCCCAGTATCATTACTGTTCTTTATGACCTCGTATAAACTGAGAGCTGTTATTTCGTCTCAGAGGCCTTGGCATAAACCTTAAAGCTGGGGGATTTGCCTATCGTAATGGCTACTAAAATACTTACTTCAATGAACTGCTAATAGATACAGGTCTTTGCTGTGCCAAAATTGCTTGCAGGTCCTGTTTTCCACATGACAAGAGTACTCGTATGCTTTTGGGGACTCGCTTCTTAGCGTGTGTGAGTTTTTCATTTAGTTCCAGGCTTTAAATGAATTAAACATCCTTGATGTCATGAGGATACATCATAGTTGTAAAGCTGCTTTTTTATCATAGTGCATCTGTGCAATAAAGACTTCAAGTTACTACCTGTAGTAAATGATAGCACGTGTTTTTATCCCGTCGTGTTATCTCAGCTTGACTCCCTGGCTTAGTCGGTGCATGCTCACTTATACAGTGTTATTTATTTGTTGGTGGTGGTGTTACTGTGGTTACGAGCTTGATTATCCAGATCAATTTGTTTTAGTTGTGCCAGAAGTTAATTTCTTGTTAACAACAACCCGTGCTTTGACTCCGTCTTGTATTCCGAGCCCACTGGCAGTTCCATTTACGGAAAAACAAAAAAAAGACACATTAATGACACCCGTGGATACACATTTTTACAAGGGCAGCTTTTATGATTCTCGGCAATGCTCAACAGACAAATACACACCACAAGAACAAATGAGTAAAAGAGTAAAATATTTTTAATCGAGAGGAATGTATGGAAAAACCCACAAAAAGATACTAATAATCTGATCTTGGGACTTTTTTATTATTAAGACTCCTAATATTCTTATTCTTTCACTGAGAAATGCCCTTGGATAGTACTTTTTCACCTGATATTCATTCATCGTTAAGGAAACAGTTTATAGTTGGTGTGTGAATGCCACACAAAGACAGGGAGTAGGAAAAGCATAGTTAGGATAATGTATGTGTGCAGCTACAAATCAGAGAATATAACCTTGTGATCCTTATTTCACCAGTATTAATAACCTGTTTATCAATGCAGAGGGAAAAACTGAGCAGAAGTGTGGTTGAACAGATGCAGACAGATGATAGTAAGTGAAGTAAATGAAGAGCAAGTACCGAAAGAAAAACTAGGACTTTTACTTATGTTTTAAGTCATCTGAAGATGTTCTGAGTATCGTCTCCGCTCTGAGAGAGCCCCTCTAGATGTGACCAAAAAATCTTCCTGGTAAAGCATCAAAACCTGGATGACGTTTAAGGGAAGCACTCTTCGGAATTGTAATGCTTATGCATTTGATGCGTGTGTGAGAAAATTTCCCATCAAAACTGGTTGGTGTGAGATTTGGTCAGGACATAAACAGCTTTTTCAAAGATGGTCTTACATATTTAATAAAGAGTTAGGTTGAAAGGATAAATGGAAAAACAGGAAACCCTCCTGTCCTTCTCATCTGCCACCTCTGTCCCCTCTTTTCAATACATTCCCATCAGCTCTCCCCCATTCCTGCCTGCTACTTTACAATCAACCTAGAAAGCTCAACAAGACGCTCTGCTTATAAGACATCAGACACAGGTCAACAGGTCATCCTTTTAGCGTTCTACCTCTCCCTCCAAACCATCCATCTGGCTATCCTACACATCTTTCATCATCATCCAAGCATCTACAAATCTTAGCTTCACATCCATCTATCATTCCCTTTCCTTCCTTCTCTTTTCTGGTGTGTTTTAGTGGGACGTTATGAGTGGATAGGACATTTCTAGCAGTTTAGATTTAAAGGAAAGAAAAGAACAGATTGAGGAAAGTTGAGAAGGAAAAAGAGGAGGGCAGTCAGTCACAAGAAAATGTGGTATTAGTAGACGGGAGTGTGTGTGTCTATGACTATGCAGGGTTGCCCATCACAGCAGTTGGCCTCTGTAAACTCTGTAATTGAGATGACAAATAGTGAAGCGTTCTTTGGTTTTCTTCAGCAGGTCATATTAGCTATTTTATCTCTTGCTTCCCATTCATGGTCCCCTAGGCCCTGAAATTGAATTTGGCTTTGGGTACGTTCCTGGAGTGACTCCATGCTGGCAGTGAGATTATTTCTAGAGTCTTCTGCGGTAGTCACAGTGACAGGGGTCCTGTGCAGTATTAGAGAGCAAAGGAGTATGTGGGGAATGACAATTTCCAGTTTTATTAGAATGGACAAGCTCATTATTTGGGGGAAAAAAACATCTGGAAATCCAGCACCATACTGGTAATTGCTTTTTCCTGACAAGTCTGTGTTTGCAATTATGTTTAGTAAGTATATTTTCCCACCGCGCAGAAATAAATGTTCAATATGAAAGTAGAAAAAGAGGGAATTCTAAAAACAGATTTTACCACAAACCTGCACCGAAATTACTCTTGTGACTTTTTGTAGCCATTAACATTTCACATATTCCAAATGTTTCAGGGCATTATTAGCACATGCATGATTTTTCAATCCTTGTTTCATGACTGAGGGTGGATGCACAGATCCAGGGGAGGAAAAAAGAAATGTGGGGCCAAATGTGGTCCAAATCCCAGCTGTTTTCCACAAGGGACATTTTTGTATTTCCTTGCTTGTACTGGGATATTAAGACCAGTCATGCATCAGCGATTGGCTCTTTGTCCTCCTCTGGGGCAGATTGTCATTTTTATCTACCAATTGATAACCATGCTTCCTGCTCTGAACCCACCCTCCCAAGAGACTCTTGTATTGCGGATGAAAACAGGAAGACAATTCCATCCCTCAGCGCCTCCATCTCACACACAGCTAGCTAGCAGCCTATTAAACAGTTAGAGAAGAGAGAGTACTGCGTCCCATTTCCACACACCAAAGGCTAGACGTCACTAGCTGTTAGGCTCAGCTGTGGATTTTCATTTGCCTTGGTTGACACTATGATAGCCAAATATAAATAACTTCTGTTAGTTCTCACTGTGAGTAAAGTAGCCCTCTTTATGTAGAGGAATCCCCTTTTTTATTTCTAATATTATCAGTTTTTGGTTTTTTCAATTTTTTTATGTGACTTTATTCTTGGTCAGTCTATTAGTTTACCTCCTTTTTTCTTTTGAATGTTGACAAACAGTGTGGCTTTCTGTGTCTTTGTTCCCTCCTTTTTTACTTTTCCTGCCTTTGTAATTAATTGTATTCAGCTGGGCCTTATTACCCTCTTCCTACTGTGTTTCCATTGTGTTTGTTAACCCCTAGTCTGTGTGAGGTTGTTAGGCATAGGATGGGTCTGTTCTTTTTGGTTGTACTTTTTGTTGGATACCAACTTTTATAGTGTGCATGGGCACACGCTGAGGACCCCTCCCAACCCCAAAACAGTGTTAATGAGAGCCAGAGGCCCCAAAGTCCATTTCTGAGAAGGAAAAACCCTGTTTGCATGTGCTTCGATCTGCTATTATGTCTTTGCTCATTGTCGTGTTCGTACTAAATTTATCCACAATAGATGAGAGCGATTTATTTGAGGTCGATTTTGCACAATGGGAAGTTTGATTTCTGTTTGGCATTTTGCTTGTGGGTGAAATGCAAATATAATCTCATTGTTTGCATTGTAAGTTTGATGAGAGACATACTCACGAGAGAGCAAGTGCTCTGACAACCAATACGGGCAAAATGTTTCTTACGTCTGTTATATTGTATTTATTTTTCTCTTTAGCAGTGCAATTCAGATTTGGCATTTAAAATACAGCAACAAAAATACTTCAGGGTGCCTTTTTAAACATGTTTGCATCCATCCGCACATGGACAGTAGTGTGATAGTCAGTCAGCGTTTTAGTAGGATCATTTGATTATGTGAGACGATTTGTTTTTGTTGTTTTTCAGGCCACTCGGTTCGTCTGTTGGGTCAGAAGAAAGATGGAGGCCGAAGACTTGGAGGAGCTCGACTGGACCTCCCCAAGATCAGGAAGAACCCTCTCATTGAAATCATCTCCATTAACACCGGGTAGGACACGGAGACACTAACAGAAAACACAGCCTAAAGTGTTTATGTTACAACTGAATACAGTTTTATTGCCTTCCCAGTTTGCTGCATGTGCATGTCGGTTTGCTCTCTCTTTGTGGTTGCTCAGCTACTTGAGCAGCGCAT
Source organism: Pundamilia nyererei (assembly GCF_000239375.1). Lineage (NCBI taxonomy): Eukaryota > Metazoa > Chordata > Actinopteri > Cichliformes > Cichlidae > Pundamilia > Pundamilia nyererei. The sequence goes on along the minus strand of NW_005187547.1, from coordinate 1,306,705 downwards.
CTCTATGCCTAATTAATAAGGGTATTTTAAATCGCTTCACAAGGTGTGCATGCGTGTGTGAAATCTGAGTATGTTCATGAACATATATTGGTATTTATCAAGTGGAAATGTAATAGGAGTAAAGTAAAGTAAAATTTTATTTATATAGCACCTTTCAAGATAAAATCACAAAGTGCTTTACAGAGGCAGAAAACGGACATTAAAATCTAAAACAAAATCAACCAAAAGCGCGTTTAAACAGATACGGTAGGTTTTTAACTGCTTTTTAAAAGACATGACTGAGTCTACAGATCTCAAACTCAAAGGGAGTGAGTTCCAGAGTCTGGGAGCCACTGATACAAACGCTCTGTCACCTTTTGTTTTTAACCTTGTATGCGGGACAACCAGCAACCCCTGGTCACAAGATCTCAGGGACCTGCTGGGGTGATAAGAAAGAAGAAGATCACTTAAGTAAGTTGGAGCTACACTGTGCAGGGCCCTATAAGTCATGATTATGATCTTAAATTGGACCCTGAACTTGACAGGGAGCCAATGCAGCTGAATCAGCAGGGGAGTGGCGTGCCTAACATGCCTCTCAGTTTTTTCTCAGTGTACTATTACAAAAGCATAATTTAAAAAAACGCATTTTCTCCATCATCGCTGTGATGATCTGCAGGATCTTGCCTTTTAAGTCACTCCTAGTTAATTTAAAAATAGTTTTTCTACATTACATCTAAATTTTGTCAATTTATATACATTTGATAATTAAGTCTTAAATACACAGACTCTGAGACCTACATCCTCTTGCACAGCTGGACTTTATGGGTGAATTTTATGTTGTTTACAGATATGTGTCCTCTAACTCATGCACTATATTCTCAGTAGACTAGTTAAAAAGGGTTATGACGGACTAATTCCTAGTGCTGGACCTCCACTGAGGATAATCCATCAATCATCCGAATGCATGTCTTCCGGGTCTATATATTAATGGCTTGACTTCCAGACCAAGTACTCTTGTACCAAAGCAATAATCCTCTTTATGAGTATAGCATTCTAGGCTTAAATGCACAGTATTTGTTCTTGTACAGATGTGTTCAGGCCCTCCTGCTTTTTAGCTAGCTGTCGAGTAAACAAGCTTAAGCTGTTCCTAAGCACCATTAAGAAGTTGTAGACTTCACATAATCAGCAGTGCATCGTCTCTTTCTTTGAACCTCTTGTGTTTACATTTATTACAGTCAGTGAGGGAGTTGAAGATTTTACTTGAATTACTAGTTTTCTCCTTGAATCTGTTGGACTACTTGCAGCAGCATTCTTATGCTTATTTTCGCACTTAACGTGATAAGATCATGCTTATCATGCTGCTGCTTAACACTGTATTTGTTTTGTCAGCAAAGGTCTCCCTATATAGTGTCTGCAGTCATTGAAGTCATTATATGTAACATCAGTTTTGGTGTATAACCACTAGCATTGCTGTTGGTGGTAGTAAAAATATATAGCCTGTTGTATTCCCTCACTTGTGTGCTTGTACTTCTAGAGCGAAGAGAGTATCATCCTTTACCTCAAAGATGTGTTCAAAGTGATGTTATTATTACACAACATACATGATGATAATGGATGGATACTCCAAGGTTAACTGAGAAGTTGTGGGAGTCTTTCCTGAAGAGCGGGTTGTGTTTCAGATGTTCATAATCTGCAGAGCTCAGTTGCAGAGTAAAGCTTCTTAGACCACATTTGAGCTGATCCAAGTAGAAAATCTGTACATTTAACTGGTTCGGCCACTGTTTTTCATCTAAATTGACGTTTCTGATCGGTGTCAAATTTAGCATGTTCAAAGTGGCAGGATTGTGATTTTTGTTTCAATTAAATAAATCGTCTTTTGCAACATCTGCCATCAAGTGTGCACATCAGAGACAGCACTTTTCTGTAATGTTCTAAGTGTTGCTTACAATTGGTCACCATAGTGCAGCTGGTTTATTCCTGGTTGGTCTGAAAGACACAATATTTGAAGCTGCACGGTTTATTTTTCTTCTTTTTTCAGCACTTTCCTTGCTCTTATATTTTAACATATGTATATAATTTTCAGTAAATAAACCTTAGGCTCTGTCACTTCTTTAGTCACTTCAAAACTTCAGCCTCTTTTTAAAATATCTGTAACTCTTGCTTTGTGTACCTTTGCACTAACGCTTTTGACTGTTTCTGCTGTGTTTGCTTAAGCGGGTCTTTAAACCTGGAGATACAGTGGTGTAAAAAAGTGTTTGCCCCCTTCCCGATTTCCTGTTTTGTTTTTTTTTGTCACACTTAAATGTTTCAGATCATCAAAGAAAAAAGGGAGAATAAATTCAAACCTACATGGCCCTGTGTGAAGAAGTGATCGTTGGAATATGAACAAATGTGTGTGAAGGTTAGATAGAAAGCACTTGCATAGGAAAAGCATAGAAAAAAGCCATGTATGAATTGGTGAATGAGACAAGTTATATAAAGTGCTTTGAGTGCCCAGAGTAGAAAAGCGTAATGCAAGAACTGGTCCATTTACCATTTAAATAGGACCTGCCTGACAAAGTTGAGTAGACCTAAAGATCCTCAAAAGTCAGACGACATGCCGTGATCCAAAGAAATTCAGGAACAAATGAGAAACAAAGTAATTGAGATCTTTCAGTGTGGAAAAGGTTATAAAGCAATTTCTAAAGCTTTGGGACTCGAGCGAACCACAGTGAGAGTCATTATCCACAAATGGCAACAACATGGAACAGTGGTGAAGTTTCCCAGATGTGACCAGCTGATCAGAACTGCTGAAGCACAACAGTTCTGATCAGCAAGACAGTGATCCAAAACCCACCAGCAAGTCCGCCTCTGAACGGCTTAAGAAAATCAAAATCAAGACTTTGCAGTGGCCTAGTCAAAGTCCTGACCTGACATATCCCATATGGAAAAGATACATAAATCTTATAAAGTTTGCATCTGTCTTGTGTGAAACTTGGATGAAAAGCATATAAGTGTGAAAACAGATATAAGATCCCTTGAAAAATTATATAATGAAACTTGTATGTTTTGGATACTTACTAAAACAATGTATGAAAGTAATGCTAAAGTGGCCACTTTCATGAGTAAATCATGTAAGCCTTATATGATTTACTCATGAAAGTGGCCACTTTCATGAGTAATCACATATAAGTTTTTACTATTTCTTTTCCGTATGGGATGGTATGAGGTATGACTTTAAAAAGGCAGTTCATGCTTTACAACCCTGTAATGTGGCTGATTTACAACAATTCTGCAAAGATAAGTGTGCAAATATTCCTCCACAGCACCATAAAAGACTCACTGGCAGTTATTGCAAAAGCTTGATTGCCATTGTTGCTGCTAAGGTTGGCCCAGCCTTTTATTAGGTTTAGGGGGCAGTTGCTTTTTCACAAACTTTTTCCCCCCTTAATAATAAACACCTTTATTTAGAAACTGCATCTTGTATTTACTTCTGTTATCTTCGTCTAATATTTAAATTTTTTTTGATGATCTGAAACATTTACTGTAAGCGTGACAAACACATGAAAAAATAGAAAGGGGGGCAAAGACTTTTCACACCACTGTATATGAATTGTGTTTGTGGCTTTGTGTTGCAGTATGAGTGTGCAGATGTCAGTCTCTTGGAGCCTCCTGCCAGCAGGAGGTCTGTGTCTGATCCAGATGATCTCGCTGTTGTTTTTCAAAGGGTTGGGCTGGCAACAAATAAATCCTCTTGTTTTTAACCAAAACGGCTTCAGTAGAATAGTGGATTATTCAAATATTTGATTGGGTGAATCGACCAAATCTCTTCCAGATAACACTTATGTTACTGAAAATCCAAGCTTAATATGCGCTTTTGTATGAGCTGGTCAGCCACTGCTGTCAGTAATTTGACATGGTCCTCTTAAGGTTAAAGTGTGTGTGTGTGTGTGTGTGTGTGTGTGTGTGTGTGTGTGTGTGTGTGTTTGTGTGTGTGTGTGTGTGTGTGTGTGTTTGGGGGTGTA
>NW_005187547.1:1301475-1302702 GCF_000239375.1 Pundamilia nyererei | reverse complement strand
GTAATTATTCCTCTGAGGTCTTGGTGACATCACTGGTGACATTTGTCAGCTGTTAAAACAGAGAAATCCTTGTGTGGGACACAGGCGCTCACATTCACTTTTTTTTTTAAAAATAACCGAAGAGAACACTCAAAACCATTTATGTGTGTGTGTCTTCATTCGTGTAGCTTTTAATGTCTCGAGTTTGTTGCCAATTTGCCTTTTTATATGAACTCGTGGGATGCATTCATTTGAGGGCGCTCTCTTCTATTCTTGCCAAATGTCAAGTAGGTGTCATGCTTCAGGGTGGAGGGCTTCCACAGATCTTTGAAAAGTTGCAAATCTCGTATAAATTTAGGGTTTAAAAACTGAACATGTCTTAAACCCGGTTGATATCTCCATGCTTTTTTTTTTTCTTTTTGCCATGTCTAAGATATTTTTTCTTAGAATTTTACTAGTGCTATTTTGAATTTTAGAATGGTATCCAACATGTAGTAAATCAAAGCGCCAGATTACAGTTATCTCAAGGTGCTTAGGGCAAAGACACTACAACAATACAGCGAAAACCCCAACAATTAGACGACTCTGAGCTTTAGAACTTTAGATGATCACAGAGTGAAAGGTCAAGTAGTTCATATTTTCAATTTAACAAGCAAACAAACACACCCCCTCCCAAAAGAAGAAGAAATAAATAAATTATTTTGCACATGCTAATTTTATTCTGGATCTCGTAGATGAACCTAGGGAACCATCCTCTTTGCTTTATTATTGCTAATCCTACCAAAAGCCTGGCACAGTGACTCACCTGGGAGTACCTATGAAAATGTAATTTTGTGTTCAGATTGATTCACAATATTAGTTTCATTAAGTTGCATATTAATTTCATTTGCTCCTGTTAAATCCACATTAGATTGGCTTTCCGCCCCCACCAAGTTAATTTCATCTCATCAGATTACATTCACCGTAGTCCAGCTAGGCCATACGTAGCCTCGGCTTTGTATTAAAGAAACATTGTTAGATTTCTTCTTGGCCAGTAGCACAGTTACTTTTAGTTGTCTTTACTAGCTACATAAATGAACAACAGTCCTGGATTGTACTTTGAAAGGGCCACCATGTTCCTGTGATATTGATCCTTATATCATTTGTAGGTTTGTTTTAGTAAGTAAGTGAGCAAAATGTATTTATATAGCACATTTCACAGATAAAAATCACAAAGTGCTTCACAATAAAAAAAGAAATACAAAAAAA
>NW_005187547.1:1298829-1301447 GCF_000239375.1 Pundamilia nyererei | reverse complement strand
TAAAAATATCTCATTGAGATTAAAAATCTCATTTCCAAGCGAGACCTGGCATCATGGCAACAAAATTAAAATCAAAAGCTCGTTTCTATAAAAATGTCTTCAGCTGCTTTTTAAAGGAGTCAGTGGAGTCTAGACGGCGTAAAGACAACGGCAGGGAGTTCCACAGCCTTGGTGCCAGTGCCCGAAAAGCCCGATCCCCACGTGTTCGGGATGAAGCATGAGGCTTTAACAGTTCAGAGATATACTGGGGAGCTTCACTGTGCAGAGCTCTAGAAGTTACAATTAAAATTTACCAATGAAGAGAAGCCAAAACTGGAGTAATGTGTGACCTCTTGTTTGTGCCAGTTAAAAGTCTTGCCGCGGCATTCTGTAGAGTTCGAAGGCGATCCAGAGCTGATTTGTTGAGACAAATAGGGAGTATATACAGCAAAAAGAGAATCGGACCTAAAACAGATCCTTGAGGTACCCCAGAAGGCAGAACTGATGATTCAGACAACACATGATTCATACACACAGTAAAAGAACTCGCAGATAGATATAACATAAACCATTTTAAAACAACACCAGTTATCCCAAACAAGTCCTTCAGCCTATTTATCAGAGGTGAGATCCAGCATAGCCAGAATGGTGTACTCTCCAGAGTCTGCTGCCATCAGAATGTCACTAGACACTTTAAGCAAAGCTTTTTCAGTGGAGTGCAATTTGCGGAAACGAGACTGGAAAATGTCCAGAACATTGTTCTTCTCCAAAAAGTTGTTAAGTTGTTCTCCAACTGTTTTTTCCAAGATCTTTGACACCATTGGTAATTTTGATATTGGTCTTTAACTGCTTGGAAGAGATGTGTCCAAATTTGGTTTCTTTAATATTGGTTCAACAATAGCTTGTTTAAAATAGCTGGGAATTTTTAATTTAGTTTCATTTTGCTTCCGATTTTGGATTTGAGTTGGATTCACTTTCACACTTCCAAACATTGGGAGTCATATATATTATGCATGTTGTATTGCAAATATACACTCACTGGCCACTTTTGCTGTCACTTGTTAGTAGTGGGTTGGGCCCCTTTCTGCTTTCAGGGTTGCCTTAATTATTCATAACATAGATTCAAGCAAGTGCTGAAAAGATTCCTCAGAGATTTTGGTCCATATCGACGTGATGGCGTCTCACAGTTGCTGCACATTCATGATGTGAGTCTTCCGTTCCACCACATCCCGAAAGTGCTGATGGAAGCAGCCATCAGAAGATGGGTACATTGTGGTCATAGGGGGATGATGGACATGGTCAGCAACAATACTCACTCAAGTTGTAGCATTTAAATAATGCTTAATTTATACTAATGGGCCCAATGTATGAAGGGAAAATATCCCCCAAACCGTTACACCACTTTATTACCTCATAAGGTAAGACGGACCGTGCTTTCATGATGTTGATGTTCAATTCTGACTGTACCATCTTAATGTTGCAGCAGAAGAGACTCATTGGACTCGATAACATTTTTCTAGTCTTCTGTTGTCCAGTTTTTGGTGAGCATGTGTGAATTATAGCCTCACCTTCCTGTTCTGAGCTGAGTGGCTCTTGGTCTTATACTGCTGGAGCCATCATCATGCACAATATATCCAAACATCTGCTTGAATCTTCTGTGCTTTCAGAGATGCTGTTCTGCATACCTTAGTTCTAAAAGTATACCGTTGTTCTAATGAGCGCTTATTTCCCTATCGGCTCAAACATTCAGTCTATTCTCCTCTGATTTCTGACATCAATGAGGTATTTTCACTCAGAGAACTGATACTAACTGGATATTTTCTCTTTGTTGGACCATTCTCTGTAAGCTTTAGAGGTGGTACAGAAATGGATAATCCCAGAAAATGAGAAAATCATAGTGTCATCTGCCTCTTATTCCATGTAATTCAAACCTTGAGAACTTGGATGTTTATCAACCTAGGCTTTTTCACACCTTGTGGATACATTGAATAGTCAGTGAGAGTGGTGAAGCAATGGAGGCAATGGATGTGGGAATGGGATGAAGAGTTTTTGAATAAGATCTTGTTGCTTTGAAAACCACGCTCCTTATATTTTTGATGTTGACTTCATGTTGTTGCTTGTGCTCTTTATTTGGTATAATTTTTCCTCCTCGTTATTTGTTTTTGGATTGTTTTACATGGATTGAAAATCCGACGGCGATTGTTTTTGGATTTTTAAACACTATTTGAAATATAGTGGCCAACTTAATTGTGAGTGTTTTATGTGGGGTGTATTTTCAAATATTTTTACGATTTTAATATGTGATCGTTCAACGATACATCGAAGGGCTGAAAAATGCAAAGTGTTTGGAATAAACTTTGTATATAATGAAAAATCTCCCTGAAAAAAGGGAAACGAACACAAAAGAACAGGCAAATAAACAAGACATTGGGATTGGGTGTCAAATTCTGATTAAACATTGGGGACATGTATAAGTAAGTGTGTGTGTGTGTGTGTGTGTGTGTTCAAAACCCTTTTGTGAGCAAGTTCAGATGTGGTGCTTCAGTGTCATAAACAGGAATTTACAACCACTTGCACAGAATGGGTCATTAAGTGTGTGTGTGTGTGTGTGTGTGTGTGTGTGTGTGTGTGTGTGTGTG
>NW_005187547.1:1296942-1298781 GCF_000239375.1 Pundamilia nyererei | reverse complement strand
GTTTCATTAGCGGTCTCTTCCCCGTTCTCTGTTTAGTTGCATTTCAGGCAGTTCTCTCTGTCATTGAGATTGCAGCGTGTTAAAGTCAGGTGCACATGATCCCGTCTTCTAACCTCTAACCAATAACTAACTGTATTGTTGCTCCCAGCAGACCAGTAGGTGGACAGGATGGTATCAGAATAGGCAGCAAGACTAGGCTGTGTTTCAAATGTGTTTCAAAGCTCTCTGAAACACATTTGAAGAATTGCCCGAAGGCCGACTGCACCGTGACGACTGAGCGCTGTGCTGGCTTTTCGTCCTTTGCAACAAATAGTTTGAAGTTGAACTGCTAATATCAAGAGGTATCAAAAAACTTTGAAACAAAATATTCCAATGGAATGATGGTGCATATTTTTTAAATTATAGATCTCAATTAAAATAAATATTAATGCAAAAATATACCGTTGGATGCCCGCATATTAGGTTTACAATAGGTTTCAAATAGATCGGAGGATCAGAAAATTGAGTGCATGATAAATTTCAGTGCTCTTCGTTTTTGTTACAGGAGAGTAAACATTTCTTCCTCTTGTAGCTGCTGCTCTTCTCAGTCCAGGGACTATAATGGATAACCTTGGAACTTGTACACCAATTTATTCTCTCTCCTTTGTTCACGGTTTTCTATCCTGTCCCTGATTTCTCTCTCTTTTTTTCTTCTTTTCACCTCGTGACATTAATAGTAATGTTCTTATCTACTTAACAGAAAGCTAATTTATCTTCCCATTACTGTGTTGAATATCGCATGAATCCATTGTTAGGGATTTGAATGGATGATTAAAACGTTTCACGTGACGGTTTTAGATGCTTTATTTGTATTTGGCTTTAATAATCTCAAGAAAAAAACTGTTTATTTTTTCTATTTTGTTATCTGCTGTTTTCATTTATGTATTTATATAGTCAACCACAATCAGTGTAGCAAAATACACCTACGCTATGCACACAGACACAATGTAAACAAAGCCAGATGAGCATGTAAAAAAATGTATGTATGAGTGCATTGTGAACATATTTGTGTTATCCGGGAGGCCCCCTATGTGTTAGCCTCCTTGTTTCCTGTGATTTGTGTCCCCTCTCTGAGCCGACACAGTGGAATAATAGGCCTTATCAACTTTAGTGCTGACCTTCACGTAGATTTGTGTTAACCATTGTGTCTAAGGTGTATTGCACAACACTTTAGCCAGCTGAGAGTGGGGTAAATTTGGGGTCACTAATCTCTTGGTGCACAGAAAATCAATTAGCCTTAGAGCAGGGTTAGGACTCAGATGTTAAGCTGCAGATACAACATCACTTTATGACTCCTGTTTTTTTTGACATTACGTATCCCTGAGTAACAAGGACGGATCAGAATGAAGGTCTAAATACTTTAGTCAAAACTAAACGAGGGAAGAAACTACAGGCAGTCCTCAGATGCTTTCATCCCACAGTTTGACACACTCAGACCCTGCCGTTTTTAAGTGCACCTGGGTATGGTAGTCCTTGATCTGCTGTGTGCGAGTTGGAAGGCCACCCTAACAGAAGCTGCTGCAGGTGGAGACTTGATTTAAGTGTAGTTTTTTTTTTATTTTTGGAAGGTTTGTTAAGGTTGGAGGATATTGGAGGCTGGATTGAGATGGTCCACTACCAGTTCTGAACTCATGCATGTCAGCTAGCAACAACAAACAATGCACGCTACTTGAAACAAAAAAGCTGCATACAGGTGCTGGATGGCAAGTGTTTCTTATTTAAACAGAAAGCGATGTGAATGTTATTCTGTGGTTTAATTAGTTTGCTTGTGTCTCAATGTTGTTTCAGTTAGGGCTGTTC
>NW_005187547.1:1295264-1296220 GCF_000239375.1 Pundamilia nyererei | reverse complement strand
GCTGCCCGTCTTAATATTTCAATATTAAGAATATTGCCTACCCAGTAAATATTAAAGTGTCAAGCAAATAACATCACAAAATTTGGAGAAAGCCCTTTTTTTTCTTCATATTTAGAAGTTATATTAGCCTCCATGTCTGATAGGATTACTTTTAAATTAGTCTTCAGTGATCATTTTAATTCCAGTCTGCTCAAAATGGTCATTTCTGTCATTAAATTTCGCCATCAGTAGTGTGTCGCTGTGATCGGTCTTCTGAAAAACAACGCAAAAAAACAGCTTTTGTGCTTATGTGTATTTTTAACTCTTAGTTCCCAGTTCGCTTTTCTAATTTTGACTTTGAATAATCATGCTGGTCCTATTTCAAGAAAAGAAATGACAGTCATCAGTATGTGATTGGCGTGTTTCACTTTCAGAGCTTCCTCCGTGCTTGGATTCTTTTCTTAGTCCTCTTAACCATTTCTCTTTGCAGATCAATCAATGTCATTATGATTGATTTATGTATTTATATGGCACATTCCTTGACTAAGCAAGGTAAAAAGTCAGAGCAAAACTCATTGAGTGCGCACTTTAAAGAGGGTGTCACTTGGGAATAGCATAATCGAAAGATTCCTGGTGCGATCCTGTGAGAAGACACGAATCCCTGTGGGGTTGGATCAGGTGGGGCATCCGGCATAAGGCAAACATAATTATTTTTATTAATTTGTTCCCTATAGGCACTTAAGAATGCTAATGTTACAAAAGGAATACAGGTGTTGGTGTTATAGAAAAGTATCTGCTTTAAAGGGGAGTGTGACACAAGAAGAAACGATGGAGAGATGCAAACTCATTAGCAAAGTTATTCGATAACTTAAAAAGACTTATGTTTTGTAATTTCAGTTTCATAGCAACAGCATGGAAGTCAATGGGACTCGAGATCAACGTCTCTTTTTCCTTTTTCCTTCTCCTATACATCATTT
>NW_005187547.1:1283880-1294846 GCF_000239375.1 Pundamilia nyererei | reverse complement strand
CACACACACACACACACACACACACACACACACACACACACACACACACACACACACGACCATATGCAGACAGGCACACACACTCACACACAGACATATGTGCACACCTCTTCTAGCTGTGTACCACAGTGGCCTCTCCTGCTGTTTATCAAACCAATGTATGGGTAGTTTTCAGCTCCAGTGGTCTGAACACTTTATTCCATTTCCCTCTTTCCCACTGCTTAACACACAAACACACAAATATATGCTCAGGACAAACACGCACACACTCCGTACACTATTCTCCACACTCGCTCACCAGGACAGACTGTGCTCCCCACAGTAAATCCAAAAGATTGATGTGTCTCCTTGGACAAAATGAGATTGTGTGTCATTACAAGGTATTATGCTACAGAACCCCTGAGTAACTGAATTAGTCCCAGTGTGTCACAGGCAAACACAATTTACACACACACACTCGTGCACACACATACACACAGTAGTTTATTAGTGTGTCCATGATTTCAGGGGGCATTACGTTCAGTTCGAAATGTTCTGGAGCTTTAACCATAACTACTACATGTCAAAACTTAAGCTTACTTCAACCTTAACAACATGTCTTCACCTAAAAATTTGATGACAGACATTACAGGAGCTTTTTGTTATCCTCCTAAGGAAAACACATTGACATACTGTGACGGTGTAAACAAATTTACATCCCTACAATCTGAGCAACACCCAGACCACACACACGAGTGACTATTTTAGAGAAGATTTGTGACTCAAGCAACAACTTTTTGTCAATAAGAAACACCAGCCGGAAATCACAGGAAACAAGGAGGCTAACACATAGGGGGCCTCCCGGATAACACAAATATGTTCACAATGCACTCATACATACATTTTTTTACATGCTCATCTGGCTTTGTTTACATTGTGTCTGTGTGCATAGCGTAGGTGTATTTTGCTAAACTGATTGTGGTTGACTATATAAATACATAAATGAAAACAGCAGATAACAAATTTTAAAAGGTCTCAATAATTCCTTTACATCCTCTGATATATGCAAAGATTCTGCTAGGTGTAAAATGACAACAGCTTTAAAGTGGACCTGTTATGCACATTTCCAGCTGCATATTTTTATTTGTGGATTTGATTAGAGTAGCTTTGCATGATTTACGGTTTAAAATGACCCTTATTTATCTTAGACTGGGCTTTGTTGAAGCCCCTCGGTTCATCTGCTTAAAGCAGATATCGACTTTTAGTCACGTCATACAGAGCCAAGAGGAAGAAAAAAGCTTTAGCCATGTTTTATGTGAGTAACCACCACTGTATCACACTATATACATGGTAGAGCATAATAGGTCCACTTTAAAGGAATTTGACTAGTCACTCCTTGATGATTCAGTCAGAATGGAGTAAAAATTCTGTTGCACACTGACTGCATTTGAAAATAATTTCTCTCTAATGTGTAGTCAGAGACGTTGCCAACTTGTTTTAGTCAATCTGCAGTGCATCTCTCTGCAACAGGGAACTCAACCAAACTGGTTGTCATCTGGTTCTATTCTGGTTTTATTCCAATATAATAATAGGTTTGTGGAGGAATTTCTGTTTCAAATCTGAGGTTCTAGCTGAACTCTAAATGTAAGTAGTTAATGTGAATTGTTGTTTACTTTAAATTTATGTATATGTGGACAACGTATACCATATTAACACACACACATTACATGTAATTGCCAACTTGATGCAGTTCTTTTGCAGACTGATAGCAGACTGGCTCAGTCTTGCCGTTTTATCACCTTGACACATCAAACTTGCTTTGAAGATGGCAGCTGTTTGCAAGTGGTTGCAGACCTGCTCATCAACTTCAAGCAACAAGATCACAAGTTCATTGCAAATGGTCACAATCAGTTCAGGCGACCTGCGGTCTCCAACCACTGTTTTGTCTAGTGACTTGCATGAAGTAGTAAGTCAGCAAAACAAGCTGTCAGTTGACGGTTATTACTGTGTGCAGGTCCTTCTGACCTCTGAATCTACCTACTGTGTGAGTCAGCTCAGCATTCAGATCATCAGCGAAAAGGGGACTTAAAAATCAAGTAAGTTAGAGTGCAAAGTGGTTAGTAAGCCAGAGAAGTGAGCCGATTACCTGACTCAGTCAGCCTGATTGTAGGCCTAACCTCATAGCATATCTTCACGTGACACTTTATCAGTGAGTTCCAAAATAAACAAATATCGCACCATTCTTTTCCAGCAACAATAGGCTGATTGACTTTAGCACAAACACCATCTCGAGGTCAGACTACAGACAAAACAAGAAGTTGGGAAAACACAGCTACTACGTGGACGTGGAGATGTGGTTTCACACACAAGCGCACACGCTCTCACACACATACTCACGCTGACTTTTTTCAGTCAAAACAACAAGCAAAGCTGCTGTAGTAGTTTCAGAAACGCGGGGTCAACATGTGACACATTTTCGAAAATGCACACAGAGCTCTTTTAGTATTTAACACGGGGAACATGAGACTCGATAAGAGAACCCGAGAGGTCATGAACAAAGGCTGGATTGAACACAGAGAGAAACGGGGCCCAGCTGCATTAGAGCACACACTCGTAGATGAAAGGAAGCTCACTGAAATCCATGCACACACACAAATACGCAAAAACAACCAATCCTCATGTGAAATATTGGTGCAAAAACTTTTTTTTTTTTACCTAACACACAGCTTCAAAGTGTTAACCAACTCGTCACAAGTCAGCGAGCCACCGTAGAAAAGTGTTCGCACAAATTTACACTTTTGAAAAATGAAGTAAAATCTCTGTGTCGTTTCAAACCCACCCTCGCAACTCCACTTAACCCCCATTGACTAAGCGCCACAAGCGCCGCTTAATCCCAAACCCTTATGATTAGAGCTCCTAATAATATTTGATGTGATGAATATTGCCTTTTTTATGACTTACACAAGATCATCGGTGTGTGTGCAGTTCCCATGCAACTTGAAATGGGTTTTAACTGCCAATCTTTTTCTGAATTACTAATAACCCCTCTATTCATTGCTCCTAATAGGTCTTAACTTCATTGTGTCAGCAGTCTTTGTTCCTTGACTCCATATTATTTCGCCACCTCCACTTTGACTTTGAGATGACACTAACAGCAAACTCACAGGCTCGAGGCATTGTTCAGCCATATAACAGCAGTTTGGAGATTTTGTTTGCTAATATACTCACTTCAGTGTCTCCCCGTCTCGACAATAAGCGCAATGACTAATCTTGCTTTACAATTTGCATGGCGCTCAGACTTCCCCTCGCAGTTTAAGCTTTGTTTTCATAATTGCGTTTTGAAGCTGGCACAATACGAGCCCCGACGAACACTAATACACACCGATGGCTGTTTTCTAATTAATGTGTAGCTTTCTAATTAATGTCTAGATTCTAAATACTTATCACTGAGAAATGATTTTCTTGTTCTTAATATGCAGCACAAGGGAGCCTTCCCGAAGGGAACTGTACTTTGTTTGTGTGCGTGTGTGTGTGTCTGTGTGTGTATTGAGGCAGGCTTACAAATGTATAGAGGAACCTCAGGGTTTTCCTCCCTTTGTTACCTTTTCAAGGCTGCAACCACACAATAATCTCTCCGTCTTCATCTCACACGCGCGCACACACGCACATTGGGGAGGTAACCTTTCTCATTGTAACACATTGATGAAGTACACTGTTGTCAGGTACAACAGCTACCTCTGTGGTTTAATTAACTGGGACAAAACAGAAGAGGGAGCAAGGACAGATATAAAGTAGGCCGAGAAATATTTGGATTTAACTATCAAAGTGCGTCTTTACGTCACTGCAGCTGCTTAGTTTTCCTGAATGGTAAAAGCAGCTTTAAAATTGTTGTATTATTTCAAATAATTTATCATCCATCGCAACTTTAATACGAAGTAAAGGCGTGCATGTGCCTGCCACAGCGAGGGAGGGACACAGGCTCCTCTTGCGCTCAGCGTTGGTCTAGTTGTCTCAGACCGTCCTGGCTAATGGAGAAGTCGAAACCGCTAATGCATTGTTGTGATACTGGACAAATGTTCAGCAACAGCAGCACACTTGAACACAGCCATACGAACGCACACACATTGCACGTTACTGATGCAAATACACACAGACACACAAGCAGGCCACTGACTGTCTCTTGAGATTAATGTTGGTGTGATCCATTCAGCTGGGCCTGATCACATTAAGATGGATTGACCCCCTGGTGGTGTGTGTGTGTGTGTGTCGGTGTGTGTGCACGCACACGGGGTCCCATCTGTCTGTGTTTTCTCCACAGCAAGGTCCTGTGACCTAGCTGCCATCTTTAGTGCCCTCAGCGAAGCAATACTCTGAGAAGGAGAGATGGATGGATGGATAGCTCGGTTTTCTTTAACCGTTGTGGTGATTTGTGTCATTGAAAATTCTTCTGCTATTTTAAATGAATGTCAGAACGATTATAAGAGAGGGATTGCAGCATTTTAGTGTGCGAGGTGTTAGATGGTCCAACAAATGCAGTGGAACAAGTGGATCGACATGTATAATGTAGCTGTTTGTGCCGTAACAGAATGACCTCTTTTTTTGTCATCTTTAGGTTATTGCGTGTTACTTATTTTTGACAAAGAATTTGTGTAAAGTTGTAGTGTATCTGCTCTGTAGATAGACTGTGATTAACCTTTTTTTTTTATTTTTTTTATCACTGGTTTAAATGTGATCCAGTATTTAACTATGAACCATCAGAGGAAGACCAGCTGAACTTTCCTCTACGGAACATATTTATATATCACTTCTTGTATATCGATTATATAAGAAAATGTTACCATATTACAGATGATCCCAGCTTCCACCTGAGAGATGCTTCACAACATTACTCACTGGATAGTGGAAACTATCAGGATTAACGAATCCACCATCCTACTAATTGAAAAACATGGTCATTCTTGAGCACAATATTGTTTTATATATGGAGTAATATCATAGTGTGATTAGTGGTGTCTTTTGTGAGGCAGTACTTTTTGGCCCACAAATTTTGTCCTTTGTGCTTCAGGTTTCTGGGGATCAATGTTATTTTTCCTTGAATGTCAAGGATGCAGTTTATGCTTACTGTTTTTGTTTTTGGACCATAAGGCACACCTGATTATAAGGCGCATTAAGCGAAGCAAAACAGTCAGATAATTCAAACTTTACTCAACTCATTCTTCTTGCTTCCTTCTTCCTTCCTTCTTTGAGCGAACCAGAACTGAGCTGCTTTTAGGATGCATATATAACAAATTCCAAGCATTGTTTTATGTTACCATGATCAGCTTTAGCAACAGAGTTGTACCCAATGTATTCCCAAGGTTAGAAGCCTCCATTAGTAGTGCTGTGCTAATGGGCAGTCAGGTTTTCTCTAAGAGTAGAAGTACTGGCCCATTATTAGCTATAATTGAGTTTGTTTGGGTCTTTACCCCCAATTACTTTGCAGTATTTTGCTAATGAGATGCCACAGCGTTTTATTCAGACTGACTCAATAACATGCACTTGCAACTAATGGAACCAACGAGGGGAAAAAAAGCCAGAAAAAGAAAAATGCATAGAAATAAAATTAGATGGAAAAAAAAAAATACAAAGATGTCATATGCTCACGTAACCTCAGAAATTCCATGCCAACAACAGTTGGCTGGAAAAGATGTTAAATCCATAAAATGCACCTGAACGAGACTCTGTTATTTTTGTAATACTGTCGGTTTGTGTGTGTGTGTGTGTGTGTGTGTGTGTTTTACCATTTTCAGTTTAATATAGGATGTAATTGATTTGCAGTTCAGGATGCTAACACATCGCACAAACTTATTTTAATGCCAGATTGTACTTTTCAAACTACAATGACAAATTCGAGGTCTGAAATTGAATCCAAATTCATCAGATGGTTTTAATAGAGTGTGGTTTGGTTGATCTTCCCAACCAAGTTTACACCCTGCCATACTCAGGGGTTTAGTGTGAGGCAGTTTTATTTTTGTTCTCATTTTCTGTTCTGCTTCATTCTCCTTTCCCTTCCTTTCACAGTCAATTTGAATCAAGCCTCTCTCCTTTTTCTTGAACAAAACAATGCGGCGACTCTAGCGTTTCCACTGTTTGTCTTTGAGACAGCTGTCCATGGTCACTTCTAATCCTTTGAAATAGTTTATGAAAGAGAGAACAGTTTTTACTCTCCCCTGTCTTTTAGTGCTTTTCCTTAATTGACAGGGCAAGCCTCATTACTTTCCTTTTAACCTCCTAAGACCCGAACTCTTCCACGACATGCATTTTTAATTTCTCTTTGATATTTGGGCATATTGGGGCCTGATGAATGTAAAAACAAAGAATTAACAGATTTTTTTTTTTTTTTACCTTATTTTTGTTTTTAAGAAAAATGAGAGCCACAAATGAGGATATTCATTTAAAATTTAGATAGAACAGTAGCAGTATAATGTCCTCGTAAGTGGATATCAGGCCCTTGTAGAGCAAAATTGAGTATTTTGGTCTAAATAACCCAAAATGTGATGTCCACATATGTGGACGGCAGGTCCTAGGAGGTTAAAAGTCTCTGTTCATTTATATATATTTTTATATTCCACCTTCACATTTTGAGCTGAGTATAGTTCATTTAAGTTGACATCCATTTCCAATGGCATTGGTGAATACAACCAGCTGCTTTCATTTGATGTTTAATATATTATTAGATTTGTATGATATAAATGGAGCACAAAAAGATTGAAACACAAGCCCCCAAAGCAAAAAACATGTTTTCTTCAATAAAGTCAAAAGTGAACGTTTGCTCGATCTTTCTCTTTTTACATTTTCTTTTGTGTCTTTCTGTCGGTGTAGGTGTCTGAATGCGTGTACCTACTGCAAGACGAAGCATGCAAGAGGAGACTTGGCCAGTTATCCCATAGAGGAGCTAGTGGAGAGAGCAAGGCAGTCTTTTCAGGGTGAGTACCTTTTCTCTGTAGACAGACACGCACTATATCACTACACAGGGCTGTGCAATTATTGTAATTTGAATTTCAGTTACAGTTTTGGTTTAGAATAAGATAACTGAGATAAAAAAAATTATGTGACACATTCTTGTTTTGCCTTGGGTTATAAATCCAGCGCTCCCACTTCCTTTTCTCCTTTATGTTGGTGGATTTTGACCCTGACTGTGCTCGAATTGAGTATAAAAGGTTGTGTCGGTGTCTCTGTGGTTGTGGAGACACTTAAGTTCTGATTCAGCGTACTCCTGTGTGTGTGTGTGTGTGTGTGTGTGTGTGTGTGTGTGTGTGTTATTAAGAGGGAGAGGTTTTAGTAACACATGTTGATGTTTTTGTTCTTGGGTGGAGGCTCCAGCCATTTGGCTCTAGTTTGATGCCAAAGGAACAGCTGTTGTGCGCTGGCATCTGTTCCTTAAGAGCACACTCCCAGAATCCCTAACTGCACAGCAGGCCATGCCTCTGTTAGAGCCCCAGGCAGGTCAGTCAAGGGCAAGTCTACGCACTCATGACACAAGTGGCTAACTTAATTATCGAGGCGCTGTCATCTATTTTATGATATGCATTTTAAAAAGCCAACTGTCTATTAAAAAAGCCTGTTTTTCATTTGTTTAAACTAGCTAGGGTCATTCTGTTATCCCTTTAACACCAGCGTTTATCCATGAGCTCATTGTGTTTCAAACTTTGCTGTAAAACTAAGTATTAATGCACCAAACCTTCCTGCCAAAGACATGAAAAATGATGACAAAAATCCATTCGTTCTGCCATTAACTTTACTTATTTCACAGTAATCACAAAAACATGCTAAGTTCAAAAGGGACAAAGGTACATTTCTTCCTTTCTCTTTTATAACAGCGTTCTAGCCTCATACCTACAGATAAAATTAAATATATTAAAGATTATTTAGATTAAACCTCTCGCAAAGTATTGAAACTTCTTATTATGCTGTTCTTCACCCCACTGCCGTAAGAACATCCCACTAACAGGACTTGCCAGGCTGTTGTGTTCTGGACTCTTAGGATTTACTCGTTCAGGTTGATCCTGGCTCCCAAATGTACTACTGATAATGCTAAGTGTCATGAAAATCATTATTAAATCATTAAAAAGTTGTTTTGCGTTACCTTTGCGCCACAGTTTTCCATCCGAGTGCAAGCATCGCAGCAGGGATGCCTGTTGCGATGCTTGCATGAGAAAGAGATGAATAAATTCTGTACTGCATTGTGCCAGGTGTGTTATATAATTTGCTCAGAACTGATTGGATAACGCTGGTGTCTGCTGTATTACTTCCCAAAAGAAAATATCCTTGTGTGCTAATTGCTCCTGCACAGCTAATAGAATACTTTAATTGACATAAACAACGAGCCTGGAACTTTCAATGCAATGTGAGTGCTGGTCTTTACACAACCTTCGATATTAGGGTAATTAACCCTCCCTCTCCTCCAAAACCCCCCCCAAACATAAACCAAGAGTCCACCCTTGACAAGGACGCGGCTTTTAAAATCCCATCCTGAACCCTCTAAAACAGCTGCATCCATGCCACTGCCACAGGGTGGGCAGTCAAGGACAAACTCACCAGCTGCTTGAACCTTGGTGTGTATTTGTATGTTTTTACGATCATGGTCGTATGATTTGGGTGAAATCAGGAGGAAGAAACGCACCTGCCCGTTAGAAAGACAGGGTATACTCAGGCTTTGGGAAGACACATGCATAGATTTAAAAACAGGTTTAGCTTTCATTGCTAACTACCAACAGTAAATACATAAATCAGTATATACATCTTTCACTCCTAATTACTGGGCCTCATGCACTACAATGGATAACCTTAATAGGCTTGTGTGTGTCACGAGCAATGCTCATTCCAAGTTGAATCTTAAATTTAAATATAAACTGTAGTCACTCAATTTTTATCGTCCTACCTTTGGTGTAAGTTTGCATTTCTGTGTGTCCAAGAAAGGGATTGTAGGAATTCAACTTATATGGAGGCACACTCCTGTACACTCTGCCAAGAAGCCATCAACATGTACAAGTAATAATCCCGTGTATAGACAGACTGCTGATTGGTTAAAAAGTGTGTTCTTTTTTAGTTTAAGAGGAAGAAGTGCAAAATTAAAAAAGCCCCGCACAGAAGATTAAAAAAGCATGTGTGAGAAGCTCAAACAGGAGATACAATTGAGTGTTTGTGCTTTTTTTTTTTTTTAAACACTAACACAAGTTGCATGGGCTGCACATAAGGACCCGCAATAGCACAAACACCAACCAGAGTTACCCACACTACCGGATACTTCAGATATTTTTGTCACTGTCCCCCAAATGAAAGCACTCCACACTGCACCACTGCAACGCTGCAGGTCTAAACGTACAGAGTCAAAATGCCCATTGTTCACACATCCCCTGTGCCGGCTCTGTGCCAACTAGGAACCAAAGGGGGCCAGCCCACAATTTGAGAACCACGGGATTGGCACAAGTCAGTGACATTAGTGCAAGTCAGAGTGATGTCCTCTGAAGTTATGGGAACTGTCTGCGCGTGTGTTGAGTGTAGGGTGGGGAGTAATCCGTTACAGCACAGGAAATATGAGTGTCAGAGACAGTTGTTGTTTTGAAAACACAGAAAAAGGAAGCAGAAGGTTATGATTTACAGATAGCTGGAATTAACAGAAACCGACATGGACAGTGAGATGAGAAAAGATGTGAGGTCTCACCATCCAAGCCTTAGATCTAATCTAAAGGGAACGTGCAGTTTGCTAACCTGTTTCTTGTTGACTGTTTTCAAATGTCTCTCTCTCACCACACATGCGCACACGCACGCACACATGTGCACACACATCTGGTGCAGCAGGGCCCCTTTTTCTCTCACTCTCACTTTATTTATCACCTTTTTTCTAACTCTAACAAACTGAACCTCACAAATAGACGCTGCAATTTGATTTGCTATTTGATGGCTTTTAAGTAAAACTAGGCCGCTTCTACGAATGCTAATTTTGATTGGCCAGTCAGCCCAGCGCTGGGGGTATTTGATTGGTTTATCTAAGGAATTTTAAAAGGACTTATAGGATTTATTCGAATGCGATTTGAGGTAAACACTTTTCATTCAAGCTGGGAAAAGAGTGAGCGAGTGTGAGCGCACAGCTTTTAAAGTAATCTGAATTATTCAAATGTATGAATTATAATTTTTAACATCAGAGAGGTTTGTTAATGCATGCAGGTAATAGAGGCTGGGGATGTCACGGGAAATGACAGCTGTGTGTGTGTGTGTGTGTGTTTGAGAGAGTGTATGGGTCGGGGAGTGGAGGGGTTCGTGTGTGACAAACACGTGCTGGGGAGCTGAGTGGCTTGGTTTGCGTGTCAGTGGGAAAGCATGGGTGTATATTCTTCTGGAGATGTCAATCAAAGCCTACTTACTGTGAACTCTCAGCTGTTTAACCTCAGCTTTCAGTTTCAGCTTTAAACTTGGATAAAATGTCTCTGCCGCTCTGTTTTTTTTTTGTCAGCACAGAGGATGCAGGGATGTGGTTTGTAAAATTTAAGGTACTGTTACTGGTTAAAAGCGTCTGGGGTTTAGTAGTTACATGTGACCAATGGATAGTACTGAAGTTTGAATGAGAGGTCGCAGGCACCAGCCTTAGACAATAAAGGGCAGATTTAAAAACTGACAGTCAGCATGTAGTTTGAACTGATCCAGTGTGTGGATCCCCCCCACCCAAAAAAACAATACACTTCTTAATGGAGACGGATGGAGTGCTCGAGAATGTTCTTTCCAAGAGTACCTGTATATAGTCATTAATAAACTTAGGATTCAAGCCATTTATGATGTAGGGCATACTGACATAAGGCCATTTTTAGACTGACTTGAGCATTGTGTACAGAACAGTGCTTAACAAACACATCTTTAGATCTGTTTTCAACCCCCTCAATTTCTACAATTGCATTTCACACACACACACACACACACACACACACACACACACACACACACACACACACAC
>NW_005187547.1:1277760-1282552 GCF_000239375.1 Pundamilia nyererei | reverse complement strand
GGCGATATGAGGCGCTAATAATATACAAACTACAGATCCCATAATGCAGCGCTGTAGCCTCCTTGGCTAGGCTAACTGAGAACATTCCCGCGTCAATCAGGTCAAACTTCTGTTATTGCTAAGCTAGCCGCTCACAATGGTGGAGAGAAAAGTTGATTCTTACAGCAGAGCCTTTCAGCACCAGTGGGTGACTGAATATATGTTTACAGAGATTGCTGGTAAACCCGTGTGTCTTATTAGTGGAGCTAATGTGGCTGTAATTAAGGAATTTAATTTAAGACGGCACTATGAGACAAAACGTCAGGATAAGCTGAAAAACCTAAATGCAGAAACTACAGAAAGTAGAAGAGCTAAAGAAGAATCTGACATTTCAGCAGACTTTCTTTCACCAGAGCAAAATCACAAAGTGAAGCTGTTGTGGAAGCAAGTTTTATTGTAGCAGAGGAGCCAAATCAGCCCGGTACCACTCTGAAGAGCTGCATGATGAAGCTGTGCAACGTCTTGTGTCCAGACAAAACGCAGATTTTGGCAAATGTGAGCCTGAGCAGAAATACGATTGCTGATCGGGTTTGTGAGATGGCCACTGATGTAAGAACACAGTTGTGTGAAAGAAGCAAAAACTTTATTGCATACTCTCTTGCTGTGGATGGATGGACATTGCACAGCTGGCCATCTTCATCCGTGGAGAGGAAATATTGAACATTAAATCGA
Organism: Pundamilia nyererei; assembly: GCF_000239375.1. Classification (NCBI taxonomy): domain Eukaryota; kingdom Metazoa; phylum Chordata; class Actinopteri; order Cichliformes; family Cichlidae; genus Pundamilia; species Pundamilia nyererei. The sequence continues at coordinate 1,281,841 of NW_005187547.1, read as the reverse complement.
TGCACGGGACAACGACAGGAAAATACATTTTTTAAAACGTATGTCAAAGTGTAACCGACATGAAACTGCCCTGGGACAAACTTGTTGGACTTACAACAGATGGAGCGCCGGTGCTGTGCGGTGAAAAAAGTAAAGCTGTCACAAATGCACCAGTGCAACTTGCCTCACTTTCCCTGTTGCCAAGTAATGTTGAACCAAGTCAGCGGACTTTGCTGAACTGCACCTGTTAAAGTTTATTTTTTCAAGTTTATTTAATCTGGAATAATATTCCTGTCTGTTTTTATTCATATTTATGTTTAAAAAACATTGTTTTAGTGTGTTCAATAAATGTTTATCTTGTTTGGCCCGCGACCTAAAGTGGGCCTTGAGTTTTGGCCCCTGTGCAATTGAGTTTGACACCCCTGTGTTACATGAAGTATCGTATCACGTGTCACAGTTTGTGTACAACCCATTTACAGTCTCATTTAACAGTGATTGTACAGAATGAAAGACGTTTTATAGCTTAAAGCTCTGAGACCTGCAGATATTCTGCCCCTGAGAAGTGTGATGGGAGACAAGTAGTCGGTGTGACAGGGAGGTACCGGGGCCGTGCAGAGAGAGAACTCTATTTTTGTTGCGTTCCTCAACCCCCACTGCGGCAGACGCCTTGTCATTTTTGTCTGTCAGTAGGGTGTTTTTGAAATGGCCTTGTCTGAAACAGGATGTGACGCTTCATAGATACAGACACACTGCTATCATTCCCACATGACACACTACATTAGCGTGTGACATGCGTCTCAGCAATCACAACACAGCTTGAATTTTTGGCTCTAGCTGGTGTTGGCATAATGAAAACACACGACATGAAACCTCCTATCACCAATATTTCTTTTTTTTTTCTAAAACTACCAGCTGGTGCTTTTCTCCCACGTACAAATGATTGATGCGCTAAATCCTTAAAGGGCTTGTTCCTGTGCTGGAAAATCCTTAAAAACGTCTTGAATATCCTTGAATCTTGCAAAAAGTGTGTGAAATGAAATTGTTTCTGTATTGCCTATCTAATATAATACTATCAGATTGACGGTTTTGTGTTAGCATTGCTTTAAAAAAGGAATAAAATAGAATAGAGAGATTTAATTTATTTTATTGGGCTGTAATATATAGTTTGTGGCTTGAGTGTGATCTTAGTGCCATTTCTGATGTGAGCCATTGTGCTCATGTGAAAATAAGTAGGGAAGTTTATTTAAGTTGGATGACGAATGGCTTTTGGTTATTTAGGAAGAATTTAGAGAGATTCATCTGCTATATCAAATTTATATATAGACTTTCAGCCTTCTTTCAGACATTTATAGTGATGCTGAGCAGCAGAGTGAAATTCTCAACTTTAATTCCTTTATTATGAGGTCATAAGTTTTCAAGCGGAAATAACTTCTTTCATTTCTGACTAATGATCCTTTGGGATTGGTCTTTCAGAGAAAAACAAAGACAGTTCCCAAGCCCAAACAGAATGGGATCTGATCTTTCCAGTCCTGATTCTGAGACTGTTATGTTAAGGTCTCTCAGTCTGAACAGGCAAGCCAGAATTCTCATGACTTTTATCTCATTTCCCCGTCTAAGCAAAAAAGATAAGTCTTCTTTCCATACTTGAGTGATTGAGAGACAAGCTGGGAAGTGTAGTTTTAAGTAGCCAGTGGCATCCTGAATTAAAATATCTTATTTAGTAATGCCACTCATATAACAATTCTGCAACTCCTGATTATGCATTAATATGTTAATCCCCATAAATATGCATGGCCCTTGCACATCAGCTTATACATCAAAGACTATCTGCTGACTTTAGTGGCCTTCGTGCATACTTCTGTATGACAGCGCTGTGCATGTGACATCTTTGTTATTGTTCTTTTCATCCATGTGTATCAGTTCAGGGACGTAACCAGTTCCCGCTAAACTCTGATAGTGGACAAATTTCAGGAATGACGCAAACGACCAAATTTAGAAAAAAGAAATAAAACAATCTAGTCTGAGCAAAACATCTGAGCACAAAGGCTTGTGGTGTGAGTGTAGCAGAGGCTCTGGACTGTCTCGAGTCAATAACGACTAGAAAGGCAGTCGGCTGATGCTTCTGTTTGCTGCCTGGATGCCTCGGGCTATTTTGTATTTGAATAGAATACGGAATAAAATATTCATTTGGATTTTACTTTTTCCTTGTAATATCAGGAGGTTTCACAATAGCATACATACTTAAAACAAAAGCTCTTTTTTCTTTCAGGTTCAGAAAGTATATATGTAATATTGGAGTTGTATGGTGGTGAAAAAGCTTTACACATTTTAGAAGGGCTTGAACAACGGCCGTAAAATTCTAAGCAAAGTATTGAACTATATAACACCCACAAAAAGATATCATCTGCTTTCCCTCCACATGACTCCTGGCATCAGCGTTGAAAGAGATATTAGCAGAAATGGCACTGCTTAGTTCCTTGGTTCCAGCTGGATGACATATGACAGATAGCCACAGATAGACGGGCAGATATGTGGGCTAGGTTGTTGGCTAGCTCCAACATCTGTGACAGGTGTCAGCTCATGTTTACCTCTGCCGCTGCAGCTATGTGACACATGGACAGACAGGGCTGCCAAAGTTTGCCAGGAACGATCCTCTATGGGTGAGCGGTCCATCTAAGTCAGGTGTTCAAGCTAAAGTTTTGTGCGTTTGAATTGCACCTTTGCTCTGCTGCTTGGCTCAATACATTTCTTGCAAAGGCTGTGGAGTTGTGAGTGCAACGTTTTACAGAGAAAACCAAAAGAAAGCTATAAATTAACAGACTCACAAGGTCAAAAATGGATGAAAATATGTGCATAGATACAGATGGGTATGTAATGTAAATTGTAAACATGTAGATGGAGCTAGGGAGATTAAATAAAAACTCACACTGGAAGTGAACAAACCGCAAGACTGAAATATTGATGGGAGAGCATTGATCATAGTTGAGTCACCAAAGAGTCGTCTATTAGAAAGAGCATGTGGAAAACTGCTGAGCATGCAAGCGGTAACACAAATTTCCTGTGTGGAGGCACTCGCATTCATTATTCACAGAGAAAGCCCTCTCACAGAAGCTAAAAATGGATTTTCTAAATCGCTACCAGGCCGATAGCTTGCTGATATTTTTCACTGAGATGTGGAGGTTCCTCTGTGTGTGCTCTTACTGAGTAATCGTTCAGGCTCCGGCAACAGTTTCTCATACTCTGGGTGTTGTGGAGCAAGCAAACTGATTAAAGACTGCAATCACACATGAACACATGCACTAGAGCTCAGATAACGACACACGAAGAATTAATAACAATAGTTACTCGATTTGATTTGTTGTCAGGTCTGTTTTGGTGTTTGTTTGCATGTTTAACTGAAGCAAAACGCAAATTAAAGCACAGACGTAGAAAATCTCAGCTGTATGGAATACAGTTTTTAAAGATCCGGTGTAATGGTCTGTGCAGCAGACGGGGAAATGCTGAGAGCTTAACTATTGGAAACTCATCAATCCGGCTAAATCAGGAAAAGCTCCTTTGCACTTCTGTGACATTGTTATATACTTCTCAGTGTACATATGAAGCAGTGTGTGAGACTCCTCGTGAGATTTGTGGTTTTGATTGGAGATCTTTACCTCTGCATGGAGATCAGGAGTTTGTTTACCAGATTTCACGAATAAAAGACAAACTAACAACTCCTTTAGAACAAACAGTTTTAATATGCTTAACATTTGTCTGTTGTTTTGTGTTGATGACAAAAAGTATTTGATAGAAAAGTGGTCTAATCCTTGTTAAAAATATAGTTAGCCTCAGTATGTTAATTCAATTAATCTGTGTAACATTTTGGTGTAATTAATAGAGCCTGACCGTGTATCTATATCCCCCTATATTAGTTACTTTCACATGTATTGTAGGGGTGCAACGATACACAAAATTCACGGTTCGGTTCGATACTTTGGTGTCACAGTTTGATATTTTTTCGATACAAAAAAATGTTCATGCCTTTTTAATTTGTCATTTATTAAAATTATAAATATATATTTTAACTCAAAAGTACAGTTTTTAAATTTAATGTTGCTGAAAA
>NW_005187547.1:1266555-1276373 GCF_000239375.1 Pundamilia nyererei | reverse complement strand
CTGGGAACGCCTTGGTGTTCCCCTGGACAAGCTGGAGGAGGTGGCTGGGGAGAGGGAGGTCTGGGCCTCTTTGCTTAGGCTGCTGCCCCCGCGACCCGACCCCGGACAAAGCGGATGAGGATGGATGGATGGATAAATGAAAATGAAGAAAGTAAATCTCTTTACTCGATGGGCGCAATTTGTTCACCACATGTCACTTTGAAGCTGACGGCTTGCCACTTGCAGATATTCCAGGCTCTGGCTGTTTAGGTGACCCTCTGATGTATTTACTCCTTTATGTCAATCACCAGTATCCTTCCCTCTCATTGGTAGTTGCTTCATTTTCTTGCCTGGTTGTCACATTATTGCAAATCACTTCCAGCGTGAACGCAGCTTAAGGAGGAGTCGGGAGAAACACTCTTAAAGCGTGTTATGAGTGTTGATGTTGCATAGTTTGTCCACAAGAGCAGCGGTCCCCAAACTATTTTGTGCCACGGGCCGGTTTATGTCCGACAATATTTTCACGGAGCGGCCTTTAAGCAGATAAATACAAGAAATAAAATCAGTACTGGTACCTAAAAAAGGAAGATTTGGGGAAAGACCGAAGGAAACTGAGTTAACGAGAAAAACGAGAAAAAATAAAAACCTGAAAACCATAAATTTCACACCTGAGCCTCAACTCTCGCGGTCTGGTAGCAAACAACTCACAGACCAGTACCGGTCCGTGGCCCGGGGATTGGGAACCACTGCACAAGAGGCGACATCTCTGTTGGCAACACATCTTTGGAGTGATGCAGATAAACCAACCGGCTGATCTGAGCAGAGCACGAACAAGTAATCCCAAACTTGTCGAAAGAGACAAACAAGTTTCTCTTCAAACGCCGTCGACACATCATCTTCATAACGACTCATAAGTAACAGCTTATAACAAATCTGTTCATGTTTCACGTGTCTAAAATAACCATCGATTTAAAAATGAATAACTGATTTTCATATCAGTGTCGGTAACGGCCAGCAGTAAAAGAAATTCCATGAAAGAAGATTATTTATCTATTTTTTGATTATTAGAATAAGATAGTGAAGAGCCAATTACATCATGATTTGTATGTGCAAAATGAAACTGCTCATTATCGCGGACATGTTAGTGTGTTGTGCGTGTATTGGAGTGTGTTGCTGTGCGCTCACACCAGAAGAGTTGAAAGCTGCTGAAACGAAAGAAGAAGGCGAGGGATTGGTTCTTTTCTCCTTTTTTCTTTTTTTAAATCTCTCTTGTGATACCATATTAAACATCTTTGTGACATTTTGTTCTTCCGGTGCAGCTAAACTGCTGTTGTCCTTCACTTGCGTTGTTGCCTCTGCATTCTTATTTGACCTCTTTTAATTCTTTCCCTAGTCTGGACAAAAAAGACAGCAGAGGGTGGTGTGTGTGTGTGTGTGTGTGTGTGTGTGTGCGTGCGTGCGTGTGTGTAGCATCTTGTCCTGTGATTTAGTGCCAAGCTGGCAGCAGAGAGTAGTGAATAGGGGGCCCATTTCACACAAAGAGGGCACATACACACAAAACTCGCAGGCAATGCCACACTGCAGGCCACCAACCACACACCTGGCACGCTGCTATTATGTCACCAGCGTGTTGTGTATCTGTGTGCACAAGTGTATATGTGCGATTGTGTAAGTCCAGCAGACACCATCTGCTCTGTACTCTGTGAACTCGTGTCCACACCTCTCTTCTTCCTGTTCCACTTCACCATAACGTACTTTGACAAAAAACACAACAAAGTAAGCAAAAACGACACTTGATGATCCTTCTCTGTACTACTAAATGTACATTATAATTTAATCTGGCAACAATTGTTGCTACACTTGTATGAGACTTTCATACAAGATTATTTATATTCTAGAGTTGTTTGAGTCCATGTTATTTTTTCCTTTTCCTTTTTCTCACGTCTCTTTCCTCTTAGGTCACTTTATCTTCCCTCCATGCCTCCTCAGCTCAATCTGTCTTTTATTAATTAATTTTTTACTCTCTGTCACTTTGAAGTCAGCGTGTGCTACTGTATTTAACTGCTGTGGAGGACTGTGTGGGGGGAGGGGGGGGAGCAGTTCCCTTCTCAATCAATAGGTGGCAGTAGGACACTTGGATAAGCACGCAGACCATGCGCTTGCTTCACTGGTCTTGTTATTGTCTGTAGAGCTTTGCACACATGCCCACACTGTCTCTCGCACACTCTGAGAGTCAGCTTGTGTCTTAACTGCTGTAAGTCCTCTGACTCACATTTGGCTTTTAGTTCCTTCTCGCCAAAAAAATGTGCCCGTGCCTCTCTCTGTATGTGTGTGGGTTCCCTTTCCCAAGCAGCTAAGCGCACTACTGTTGATGTTGTTTACTTGCCGACTTCCTCCTTGTTAGTCCATGTGAATCACAAAAGACAACAAATTACGTGACGCCCTCTTTCTTTGTTATTGTAGCCTTATAAATATTCGGAATGATTTCCCGCTTAAAGAAGTTATTTTCATGTTTTCTTATTTTGTTTCCTCGTGGTGGCAGTGTGTTTGGGGTGGGGTGGGGGGCAATCATCTTTTCATTTCCCTTGTGATCTTTCATGTTTAGTCAAGCTCTGTAATGGTGGCAAAAAAAACAAAAAAGTACTGGTTTGAAGTTTTTGGGGTTTTTTTTGGCCTTAGCCTTTAATTACATCATATCACAGCATGACTTTAGTTAATTTATTACTTATTCTGCTGCTGTTTTCATACTTTCATCACTCTGTTCTGGTACAAGGAGATATGAAAAACAGTCATGTATGATGGTGGATACTGATTTACATGATCAGTTGAGTCCAGATCATGCCCTGTTACCTAGTGTCATACCTGAGATTTAATTAAAGGGAAAAAACAAAATCATTTTTCAGTCGAGTGTTACTGGAAAGCCTGTGAAAACCACAAGGTTGTTTCCATAGTCCCAGTGCAAAACGAAACAAAGGAAAAGCCGCAAGTGGCTCAAGTCCTCAAGTTTGTCTGCTTTGAAGTCTTGTCTCGGAGGTTTAAAGGCAGAAGAATCTGAGATTAATTGGGCTGTTTAATCTACACAGTTCCTTTGTAAGCTTTTTGTGAGTGTCACAAAAACAAAAAGCCTTTTAGATATCCTGAGGGCTTAAAGTTTTTACCGTGTGGCATATTTGTGTCAGATGGATTTCTGTGTGGGAAGAGCGCTTAAGATGAGTGAAAGTTGAGTACGAAGTTGTTTATAGCAGCACAGCAACAGATTCATTTAGGGTGTTTTTAATCGCAATAAGCACTTTCCCTTCCATCTTTATTGTTTATAATTTTCAAGTGGAGAGAAGCCCTTTTTCTTACTTTATGATAATTAAACTGAAGAACAGCTTGTCATATAACATCTGTCTTTATAAAACACAACAGTAAAGCAAGCACAAGTCTGGGAAATCATTAGCTAGTCCCCTGACTTGGTCTCTGTTATTTAGGGCTTCCAGCATAGCCACCTGATATTGGACCCGCGACTTCCTGATCTGTACACAAAAATAAATATGTGAATAAATACATCATTATCAGATTGTGGCCTGTGTTTTTGAGTTCAATTAATTAATTAATTAATTTTTTAAATAGGCAATGTGTTTTGCCTTAAAGGATATCAAATTGAAAATTTACTGGTCCTTAAACTTGAACTTTGGTTTCCACCAGGTCAACAGGGAAGTCTTCTGGTTCTGTAGCTTGTAAGTGCTTTGGTTTTTCCACCCACCCACCTCTGCTTCTGGTTTATGGGGACAGCAGCCTAAGCAGAAAAGCCCAGACATACCTCCCCAGCCACATCCACAGCTTGTTCGGCAGAGCACTGAGGTGTTTCCAGGCCAACCAAGAGATGTAATCTCTCTAGGACAAGCTTGGCCAACTCCAGGCCTCGAGGGCCGTATCCTGCAGGTTTTAGATCTTACCCTGGGTCTACACACCTGAATCAAATGATTAGTTCATTACCAGGCCTCTGGAGAACTTCAAGACATGTTGAGGAGGTAATTTAGCCATTTGAATCAGCTGTGATGGATCAAGGACACATCTAAAACCTGCAGGACACTGGCCCTTTAGGCCTGGGTTTGGACACCACTGCTCTAGGATGTCCTATGTTTGCCTCTTGGCCTCCTCTAAATAGGACATACCCAGAACACCTCTCCCAGTAAGCACCCAGGAGGCATCCTTTTCAAATGCCTAAACAAGCTCTACCGGGTCCTTTTAATGTGGACGAGTAGGCCCTCTTTAATGACTGAACAGAACTAAAAATGCTAAATTCCAGGATCTCATTTTTCAGTAACAACACAAAACTCAGAACCATAGGTGATGATAGGGACGTCCATCAACCGGTAAATCGACAGCTTCACTTTTACGATAAGCTCCGTCTTCAAAGGGACAGACCCAATCAGTCTGTCAGTATCCCACTCCCCTCACTCATCGACAAGACCCTGACATATTTAAACTCCCTTTTCCAGTTGAGGAATATGACCTCAGGCTCGGAGGTGCCGATCCTTATTTCTGCCGCTTCACACTCTTTGCGAACCTCTGCAGTACGAGCTGGAGGCCGCCACCCAATGAACGCAACAGTACCACATCATCTGCAAAAAGCACAGATGAGATTCTCAGTGATGTAAAACCAAAAAGCTGAAATATGCTAAACTGCTTAGTTCAGCATATTCAACACTTTTTTAAATGTGGAAAGATTCTTTACGTTAAATGTATGCATTTTACTCTTATTTCCCATTATAGCTATTAGGCGACTGACAGACTCCAACTTCAGGCTTTAACTTCGCTGCTTTTTTTCCTCCCCATGGCCCACAAAAAATATAAACAGTCTGTCTGCAGAAGTGTTCCATGCAAACAGAAGTCTTTGGTTACCAAAGCAGGTTATTGGCCTCCTATCTTTTTCCATACACACTTCACACATCCATCCACTTAACACATCACAATTAATTGGTAGTTTACCTGTAATTAACATGAAACCCACATCATGTTTTGTGATCAGTGCAACTCATTACGTGTGAAAGACAGAGAAATGATGTGTGCAGCTGTTTTTCTGCCTGGATCGTTCCATCACTTCGCACTCACTAATGGCTCTGTTTACTCGTCTTTTTCTTTACCGACTCTGCTCTCTCACCCTGTCATTACAACTTCTTTGATCTTCCCTCTTCATCAGTCACTGGCACAGTCTTCCTCGTGTCCCGTTGTCGATTTGTTGTGTGCATTTCTTTGTCTCAGAGTGTTTTTTTTCTTTTTTTTAAAAACTTTTTACATTTTTAAGAATGTGTTCTCACTTGACAACTATAACCTTTTTAGTTTTTTAGTCTTGTTGTTCATTGGTATCAGTTTACTGCCTAATTTCCAACCTGTGTTAACTTGTGCCTAAAACCCATTTTATTCCTAAAGAGACACATCATCAGCAACTTATTTCTTTCCCATTTAGCTTAAGGAATGAGGAAAAACCAAGAGAGAAACATTAGCCCTGAAGTTTGTTTATTTAGTCTTCAGTTTTAAATTAATTTTAAATGATCCATATTGGGATGAAGTTGTGTTGTGGATTCGTGATATAATTTCTTAATTACAATTTTAGCTGTTTTAGTGCTGTTATGTTAAATTTAATGGCTTTAGACTCGCATATAACAAACATATTTATACATTCAATCACTTATTAATTTTATCTAACTACTACTGTCAAGCTGCTCAAATCAGGCAAAATAAGAATAGTTTTATAAGTAAACTGGTGTAGACTTGTGTCATATTCATTTTTTTTCTTTAGGAATCAAAAGAAGTTTAAAAAGTGCCTTTATTTGGCAAACATGTCCTCATGTACGGTCATTTTACAAAAGTACACCCACATCTTCTAAGTGGAATTTATTTTATTTTATTTTTTATAACCTAGTGTAGTTTTTGTGTATTTGTGCATACGTTTGTGTTTGTCCTTCTCTAAAATATATTTTGATACCATCAGGGGGTCTCTTCACACCCCCTGCAGGAAGCAGTTCTCACATAGTGGTCTGCCCGTTGTTATAGCCACGAGCTCCTGGTGTCGGGTGACATGAAGGGGCTACAGGGTAGACAGCTGATGCACATACTTACGCAAACATAACCGAAGCTTGCTCACAGAAATATTTTGCAAATGCTGGAAACTACTGAATGTGTCCTCTAGGAAATGTTCCCTCAAACGATTTTAGCTCAAACTCTTTGTGCTTCAGGTTGTACATGGCATTGCCCCTCGATAAACGACCTTTGTTTTGTCCCACTGCAGTTCAAAAATATTTACTCCATCGCATTTACTGTTCCAAAGCATCTTCTGTTGGATGTGTCATTGTTTGGCAGATAGAAAAAGGCAGAAAACTTGATCATCAACTTGTACTCAATCTTCATCCCTCAGGTTTATGTCTGAGCTGTCATTTTAGCATCAAAAACACTTGATCAAATTTAAATTGTAGCGTTCCTGTTCAATGAAGAGTCACCAACATTCCTACCAGCAGTACTGGCAGTGGCTTTACATGTCTGTAAAGCCCTGCTTTATGGCAACACAGTTAGATACAAATCATCAAATTTATGCTGTAAATGGTGGTAGAACCAGGACATAACACAGCCAGCTAATTCTTAGGGCATTTTTATACCTGTAGTTTATTTGAACTGAACTAAATTAGTTGATGAGTCATCAGACTTCACTGTCAAAACAACCACTGCATTTCACTTGCTTATGTTAGACTATGTGCTAGCAAGAGACTCGTAATCGCAAGTGTTTTCATTTGTATTTAAAAGAAAGGTTTAAAAAAGGACATTGATTCAGTTCTTTTGCTCACCATCGGAATTACTTTGTTCGAACAAACTGCAACAAGACGCCAGTTGAACCAGTAAGATTTGACTCGGGGCAACAAGCACAGGTCTGTTCACCACACTTATTGTACTAAGGTTCGAAAATGAAAGGTAACACAAAGTCATTCAAAGAGCTTTAAATTGTAAACCGTTAAAAAAGAAGTGTATTCTAGTTAGATTTTTTTAGGTTATTTCTTAAATCCTGTGATGGTTCAAGGCAACCCAACCTGCAACCAATATGCTGCTCAAATAATGAGTTCTTGCCTGCTCGTTGTGAATATTTAATGTTTGGTGTTATCAGATGGCATGTTCGTGCACAGTATGCAAATCATAGAAGTGGGTGGGGAGGTGCCATTGATGACTAAACCAAGCAGGCTTTCTTTTGATGCAAAACAGACTTCTTTTTTAAGACTAAGGTTGAAGAATTCTTCTGCACTATTTGTTATAAAATGTTTATTTTTTTAAAAATAAAATCATGGATTACATGACTATCTATTACCAATAATTTACTTTAACCTGAGCATTAAACCACAGCAGTTGTAGTGCAAACATTTTTTTCTGTTTGCTGATGCACAGAATAGCAGTGATAATTTATCTTTCCGACACTGGGAGTTTAAAAAAAGAAGAAGAGTTACGAATTTTTCGACTTTAATATGATGGAACTTGAGTAGTTCACCGCCAAACAAACATAAACCATGTGATGTTAGTTAGTACAGACAAAGGGGGCATTTCGAAAGTCATCTTTTAGTTAAGCTGTATTATTTCTTGGAGTGATAAGAAGTTTCATTTTACAAAACATATTTATTTACTTAGATCTTTGACTCAGGGCACTAACTATACATTAGCTTTCTTGATGCTTGTTTTATTCCAGTTAATGTCAGTTTTTGATTGGTGAGGTAGAGGTATAATATATTCAGTATAGGTATACTGAATGAATACTGTGGCATATGATATGGATTTGAACGTTTTAGAGCATTATAATATTAAAAGAAGATTTTTGTGTGGGACTCTATTTTGACAGGAATGACTGCACATTAGGCGATGCTGTTGAATAGTTAAAGTGGCTGAAAAGAGTAAGCAAATTGCTGGAGAAAGTGATATAAAGATAAAAGTGAAAAGAAGAGAAGAGCTTTCAGTGATGTATAACGGCAAGAAGAGATATGAATCATTAAAAAGAAAAATGATAAGGGGAGACGATGGAATACAAGACAGCAGCGCTTAAAATTGTTTGATCTTATGGAATACACTATCACTTCCTGCAGTGAGAGCAGTTTCCATTGGCAAGGAAGAAAAGAGAATGCTTTTGAATTGCATGGGTTGCACACACACAAACACAAGCTCTGTACATGTCAGGACATGTCTTCAGCATGCATCTGTGTGTTTATTTTTGCCTGCCTCTGGTGGCAGTGCAGTATTTAGCCTCAGTAGTTCTTGTGGTCTCATTACTCTTGCCAAACAGAAGCACATTTTAGCACATAACTTTGTGTTAATCAAGAGGATATTGCTTCACTTAGGTGAAATGGCTTCATATGGAGTTATTGCTATTGTGCTTTCATGACTCAGACCCAAATGCATGACTCCAAAGCATTAAAAAAAAAAAAAAGTTCAGAAGAAGCTCTAATAGTTTAAAACGATCAAATGTTGCATAGTAACAAGAAAAACAGAGGTTTTTATTTACATATAAAATTAATCAATTAAAATATCCAGTAGGATAATTAAAAGCAGTCAGCAGATCGGTGTCATTTTGGGGGAAAAAAAGCAGTTTTGTTTTTTTGCTAAAAATGGTGAAAAATGCTAATCATCAGTGACAGCTGATTTTCTCCTTATCATAAATTTTTTCCCTCCCTGAGTATAAAAGACGTTATCGAAGCCTTCACAAAGCGGCTCATACCCTTTTAGTGCTGATTAGACCTGCTGTAAACCTCAGAGTTAACATCTCAGAAAAATTATGCGCTTCTACTAAAAAGTGCTGAAATACTGGCCACAGCTGAAGTCACAGGAAGAAGGGGGAAGGTTGACCTTCTGGTGTGCAGTGAGTAGAGACTGGGAACTGTGTGCATGAAGAGGGGTGTGTATTCAATGTAGGGAAGTGGTATTCCTGATTCTTCCTCTTTGGTTTGAACCCCAAAGAGAGACTGGATCACTTTTTGCTAATAGCAAAAAGTATGTTTAAGATGAAGTTTGTGTTTCTTGACTCCAATAGTGGAGTAACGGTATTTTGTATGCTTTCCTCTCCTGTGTGTGTTTCTGTCTGTCCTGACACGTTTCTCTCTCTAACCACAGTCACTGTCACTCCAGGTCTTCGGCTAAACAAGTTGTTGAGCGTTTCTGCTTGACTGGACAGCCTGTCGCCACATCTGTCACTTTGCAGAAAACCCTGTGCCTGATTCCCTTCGACCCCCCGTTGCATGTTTTTGTGTCTGTGTGTATTTGGGTGGGGTGGGGGGGGGCAATTTAACTGTAAAGCTACTTGCCTAGTAGCTAAAACTGTATGTAGCAAGATGTTTGTTTTACTTTGCTTCTAGACATTTAGTTTTCTGCAGTAGTAGCCTTTGTTGCAATGAGCTCTATCTGAGATGCAACTCACAGTAAACAATTTCTGGATCCAACAATTAATTATGCACCAATTAATGTTGTTGGCCGAATGTTGTCTTTTTTCACCACCAAAATGACCTCAGACAAGAAAACGTAATTTCTGCCATTCAATACCAAAAAAATTACAAAATGCTTAAAAAAAGACACCGAGGGAGGATAAGAAGGACGGATGCAACAATATTGTCATCCCCTATGTAGCCGGTGTATCAGAGAAACTAGGAGAGTTTTCTCCAAGCACGACATCCCAGTGTACTTCAGACCCAGCAACACACTCAGACAGAAACTGGTTCATCCCAAACACAAAACTTCAAAACACAAACTCAACAATGTGGTGCATGCTGTACAGTGCAGCGAGGAATGCCCAGACCTCTACATCGGAGAAACCAAACAGCCACTTCACAAGC
>NW_005187547.1:1263853-1265055 GCF_000239375.1 Pundamilia nyererei | reverse complement strand
ACCGCATAAACTGGCTCAATGAATTAACAAACACAAACATCATGCCTGCAGGTGTCATGAATATATTAGCATAAATACTGACCGGACCTATAATTATTTATCACATTAATGCCCGCACATGCACACACGTGCACACACGCGCACACAAACCAAGAAATTAGGTCAGCACCGTTGAAATGAATGGAATTAAGCCTTATTATGTCTGATTAATAACACAGCTGTAAAAAGTCTGGTGTGTTTGTATGTCACTGGGTCCTGTATGACCATATGTATATACAGTATATGTGATTGTACATATTTATGTGTGTGTATGTTTGTCCATTATGCTAACTTCTTGACAGCTGATATTAACCAGTACAAACCTCAATGACTTTTTAATATGGACAAATTTCCATATGTTATTCTCATGGTTAGAAAGTGTGTGTGTGTGTGTGTGTGTCTAATGGTCTTATTGTTTTGCAGTTCTTGGAGTCTCTGACAGAAATTACATCTACCCCTGCAGCACCTGTGGTTTTATACAATGACATAGTTAGTAGTAACATGCTTAAATATATATTTTGGTATTATAAGAGGGCTGATAATGATTTAATTGAACGTATAACCCTGCTTTGAGAACATACCGAGAAAATTGCTTCCTGACTCTCACAAACTACTGTGTGTAGAGTTCACTGTTGAAGGAATGGCACTATGGTTTGTCACAATCATGCAAACAGACGTTTTGAGTCTTACCTAAAGTATATCAGTTGTTGGGCTTCTTGCATCACTGTCTTGTTAAGGCTCATGCACTCCATTGCAATCATATGAAAAAGAAATATAAGACGCTCATTGTACATGTTTGTTATTTTGGTATTAGATGTAATTTCTCATATTATGCATTGCTCACAGATGCCCTTTACACATTTTTCCTCATGCCACATTGTAATTGGGTGTCAATAACAGGAAAATAGGAGAAAAATGCAAAAGAATATCTAAATTGCACAGGTGTCAGGATATTTTTAAATTCATTCAAACATCAAACGTTTAAATTATTTTTGTGTCATTACTTTTTGAACACTTAAACATTCGTACTGGCTGTCAGGCTGCATGAAACTTTTACGAGTTACTTGTGATTGATTGCTAACTCATTAACATATTTCTTTTTTGTGGTCTTTAAATCTTGTCCCCTTGGTATATTTATGTTTTAATGCTACATGATTATGAAA
>NW_005187547.1:1213679-1263265 GCF_000239375.1 Pundamilia nyererei | reverse complement strand
CACACGTACACCAAACATGCATGTGCAGCATGCACACATACATGTAATTGGTGTAAACATGCTTGAGAGATATTTGCATATACCCGTGTGTGTGTGTGTGTGTGTGTGTGTGTGTGTTGGGTTAATCCGTGATGATGATGCTACCTGCCAAGACACCCACGCATCACATCAACAGTTGTTGCTCTAAACTAAGCTGCTTAATTACTGCAATTAAGCTCTGTGTGTGGTGTTTGTGCATAGGCTGCAGTGTGATAATGTGTGCAGTGGAGACTGAATACGTGTGTGAAGCTTCTTGATGTATAAAAATGTTTGTTAGTAAAGTTTAGAAATGTTTG
Organism: Pundamilia nyererei; assembly: GCF_000239375.1. Lineage (NCBI taxonomy): Eukaryota > Metazoa > Chordata > Actinopteri > Cichliformes > Cichlidae > Pundamilia > Pundamilia nyererei. Next base: position 1,262,930 of record NW_005187547.1, on the reverse strand, counting down.
TGAAAGCTGCTGAATACGTAAATATCAGATGAATTAAATGAAATTGTGAAGTGACATCACACATATTTACTTGTTAGCCGATTAAACTAATAATTACGTACTCTGTGTACCGTTTGAGTCCTTAAATGTCTTTCATATGAAAATTCAGAAGAACGGAATTTTTTTATGGAGTAAATGGATTTCTATTAACAAATCTATCCGTTATCCCTAAACTAAAATGTTTCCCCCCTTCTTCTTTTTCCAGCAAATTTTTTCTCTCCTTAATTCAGTCTCACAACACGAGCGCTCGCTTTTCTCCCTCTCCTTCCACATTCATCATTTAATTTCTCAAGTTGCTTTTCCTGACATCTGCCCCAGAATCTTTTACTGTGTAGTGGTGGGTGGGGAGGTTTACTGTGGAGGCAGACAGCCAGGGGGAAGTGGATGATGGAGTAGGATAGGGGAGGGACTGATGTGACTGAAGGTCAGACGGGCCTTCCAGTCAGACCCACAGTACAGAAGTGTTGCATGGTTGTGTGTTTTTCGTGTGTGTATATTTTCATATGATGAAGAACTTAATGATTTATTGGAAAAGACATGGTTTGTGTTTACAAGCGCGAATTCCTCTTGGACCTTTTAAACGTGTTATTCCACATGTGAGAATTTATATACTGAGTCATTTTAAAGTGTTTTATTGAAATAAATACAAATTGCTATTTTAAAAATAATATCTTAATATGTTGCTGTCTTTTAGTTTGGCATTATATTCATTGCATAAATCTAGTTTGCTCGTATGAGTGTAATTTGGAAATCACTCAATTTACAGTTATGTTGTAATAATATTGATTGCACATCATTTATATGTAGCCTCTCTTGACTCTTTTCGCTGCCCTCCATATGAATTTCTGGGCACGCACAGATTGAATGTACTTAAGAGGAAATCTATCGATCCACGTTGGGTCTGTGTTGACACTCATCTCTCTTTGGAGGGACCCGAAGTGTGTTTGTGCATATTTATAATCAGTCTTTTTATTGGTCTCCATGAGAAACAAGAAGAGATGGGAATTGTGATCGGTCTGACCAAAGGTACCAAGTTCACAAACTTATAGCTTAGTCGTAGACCAGGCCTGATTTGTGGTGTTTTCTTCTTTGTAGACATTTGTTATATATTTTTTTTTTTTTGCAAATGTGCAGGGTCAGAGAAACTCCCTAAGTGCTAATATTTATTAGATTGCAGACACTACATTAAGCACATTTTCCGTGACTCAAAGCAACACATAGCTAAACATGGTGTGAACATTGAGCTACCGTGATGAAAACAAGGGTGTGCACATGCTTATGCTTTAGGCTGTCACATTATTTGTGTTAAATTTTGAATAAATTATCAACCAAATATTCAACTAGCAGAATGTTTTGTTTAAAGCAACCAAACGTGGTTGCCCTCTGTTTCACATGCTTTTCTACCATGTGTATACTGTAACATGTTTACAGCAATTCAAATAATGTATATAGAGAAAAAGAAATATAGTAGGAAATATTTAAAACCACCATTCCTGTGTGTCCAGTTTACCTATCCGCCATAGTTGCTGGTAGTTCAGTGGTGGAGAAATATATTTGAGTCAACGATTGGATAGGAAAAAAAATTCTAAAAATTGAATTTCTGTAGAATCATACAATTGACTGGTGGATGATCATTCATATATATATATAACTCAGTTTATTGGTATCAGTCAAACTGGCATACTAGACCTATAACCATGCAATAACTATGCAATATTCCAGCATGATGTGACAAAGTCCTGCAGAGGTTCTTGTGATGTTAGGAGTACTTACATATTTCAGTGTTTAAATGTGTCATTAAAGTTGAATTTTTCCACAACAAAAAAGACCTCCCCTCAAGTGGGTTGAGGTGACATGCCTGTGATTCGGTTTTCAAGTTCTTGTAAGGTTAGAGTTCATTATGCTCTTGGGTAACTCTTCCCCTTGGTGACTGTGTAGTTGGGTCAGTGTAAGTATCCCAGGGTGTAGTTGGTCAAACAGGCTCTCACTGATAAAATCTTGTGTTTCTGAGGCCACCACTTGATATCTTTTCCTCAACAATACTTTTGCCGATTTTAGTCAGACTATCTTGAATGAATCGTGCCTGAACTGTTTTGTTTTTCTTTTTAAATTGTCTATTTGTTGGTCACTTTTCATCTTCATTAAAGTGCTTTGGAAACAGGGGAGAGTTCCTGTAGATTGCTTTAGAGGGCTTTGGATTGCCAATTTAATAACCTTCAGTTAATCAGCTATGTCCTAGACACAGCTTGAGGGATAGAAAACTCCTTTTTGCTTAGAATAACACATTTTTTACGCTTGGACAGTTTGATGCTATTTTCCAGTTTTCACAGTGTTAATTAGTCAAAAGTGTTTAATCAGTGTCATTTGACCACTGCTTCAACCGTAACAATGCAAGAAAATGTAAACATGTTCAGATTTGCATCATGGTTTGTATCATTATGTTTTTGTTTTGGAAAGGAAGTGTGCTTATGTACATATTTTCAAAATTAGTATTCAGATAATACATATTAACTATAACATATTTTTGCAAAAAATACAACAGTTTTAACCTTACAATAGGAATAAATGAAATTTCTTTATCATTTCTGTGTTATTTTGATTGTAAATATCGCAGATATGTAATTGTGTTATAGTTTATTCTGTTTGGAAATACTAGTCATTTTACATTACAGTGTGGACACACTGGAAAGCATCCAGCCTCTTTGATTATTACATATACGTCTTACATGACAACATGACTATTGCATGTACTTCTAAAAAGTATGGAAGCTGAACAGAAACAGGCCTGTGTTGGAAATAATTAAATGAAGGTGTTTATGATTAAGTGGGAAAAAAAATCCAAACCTACATGACCCTGTGTGGAAAAGTGATTGTTCCCTAATCCTAATAACTGGTTGGGCCACCCTTAGTAGCAACAACTGTGATAACTGGCCATGAGTCTTTTACGACCCTGTGGAGGATTTTTGGCCCACTCATCTTTGAAGAATTTTTGTAATTTAGCCACATTGTTAATGCTGTGAAACCCTCCAGCTTGTTTAAGGTCATGCAACAGCATGTCAATCAGACTCAAGTCAGGGCTTTGACTAGGCCACTCCAAAGTCTTCATTTGTTCTTTTCTTAAACCATTCAGGGGTGGACTTTCTGGTGTGTTTTGGATCATTGTGCTGCTGCAGAACCAAAGTGCATGTTAACTTGAGGTCACGAACAGATGGCCAGATATTCTCCTTCAGGATGTTTTGGTAGAGATCAGAATTCATTGTTCCGTTTAGTCTTCCAGATCATGAGATAGCAAAACAGCCCTAGACCACCACACTACCACCACCATTTTACTGTTGGTATGATGTTACATTTCTGTGTTACTTTAATGCCAAATGTAACGCCACTCAAACCAAAATCTTCACTACTGTTCCAAGTTTTCTCCATTTTTGTATAATGAATCTCACTGTGGTTAACTGGAGTCCCAAAGAAAATAAATAGAAATTGCTTTGTTAACCTTTCCAGACTGATATTTCAGTGACTTTGTTACTTTTTGGGATCATTTAGCCTGCTTCACTTTGTCGGACAGGTTCTATTTAAGTGATTTCTTGATTCATCAGGTCTGCCAGTAATTAGGCCTGAGTGTGTTTAGTGAAACTGAGCTCAACTTTCCCAAAAAATTAGTTAATTCATGATTTAACAAGAGGGGCAATTACTTTTTCACACAGGACCAGTGCGGTTTGGATAACTGTTCCCCCTTAATCAATGAAATCATCATTTAAAAACTGCGTTTTCTATTTACTTTGGTTATTTTTGTCTGATATTAACATTTTTTTGATGATCTGAAACACGTAAGCGTGAGAAATAAGCAAAACACTAGGAAATTAGGAAGGGGGCAAATACTTGTTACAGAGTGCCTGCAGACCGTACCATGTTGAAAGATGCAACATGGTACGGTCCTAGACCGTAGCACCGTACCATTGCAAGATGTCCATTTTGACTTTAATGAAAAAGTTGAACAAGTGCTGCATTCAGGCATACAGCTGACACTATGAGGTGCTGTCAGATTAATGGGGAAGAATCTGTGTCTAGAAAGCACCTTTCATATTGTGAGGATAAGAGCCAAAATATAATTGCAAGTATAGAAATGTCCTCATTACATTTAGTCTAAAATGAAAACTTGTCCATAAAAGCAAACCCAGACACAGCAAACAAGTATTTGACCGAGACCGGGTGTGATGATGGCTTTGTATGGTTTATTCAGGCGCACTGATGGTGTTGTTCTTGGACAAAGACGAATGGAACTTGGACATGCGTGCAACTGTTTCCTCTGTGGTCAAGCTTTCTCTCTCAGCTTGTAGGTTTGGGAATGCGGTCATAAGTGCAGATCTATCTCACTGAGTGTTTTGTTTTACCTTTGCTTGAATTTGTTTTGCATATCAGGACTTTTTAAAATCCTGACATGCTTTTTCACTCCCCTGTCTGTGCTATGCTTTGTCAGGATGAAGTGAATGTTAATAGCGTTTAGGAAAACCCACCCGTGTTTGGAACTGCTCTGACATCAAACTACATCATAAAGTGGTTGGAAAAAGGACTTGGGTCAAATGTTAATGTGTAATGTCAACACACACAGGCCAAAGCACAGTGGAAATGTGTCCCTCCTGACTTTTTTGCATGGGATTCATCTTCCCATATTAAAAATAAAATAAAATAAAACAATGATAGTACATGATCAATATTCATATTTCTCAATGGTATCAGAGGCCAAAATGTGCTCAGAACAGTATTTCCTAAACCATTCAGCAGTGTACATACTTTCTACTTACCAGAAAGTATTTATTGAAGTAAAACCACTCAGATAATATAATGATGGCAATTAGGCGTACTGTATATAAATTATTAGCGAGTACATTATGAAAAGCGATGGCTAATGCGCTATTAGGTTCACAAATGTCTCCTGACAGACATCGTGACTTTTTTGCATCATCTTGACAGGAGACAATTGTCAGCCCTTCACCACTGTGACCTCTCGTCACTACACGTAAACAAAAGCAGAGGAAGCAGATGTGCAGCTTGTATAAGACCAGATACAGAAGGGCAGGCATTTCCTAATAGCTGCCTCCTCTCTGTATTTGGCCAACAATAACACCGTTGGCACACCTGACACAAAAGAACCGAGAGGCAAGCCAAAAGGGCAAATTACTGGGTAGGTTATTGAGTTGAGCTGGAGATCTGTGCATGGCTGTGGCCTTGAGTAAACATAAGAGACTTTTGCAAAGCATCACCCTGCTCAAAACATAATTAACAGGGGATTCAGAAATATTTCACAGCAAACAATATATATGCTTACTATTTGTACAGCATTATTGGACTGGAATCACAAGAATGTTGTTTTGGAAGGAAGCAATTTAGCTCAGAGGTCATTTCAAAGTACGTTTGGCTGTGAATGAGGCCATCATTTGGTCAGTGTCTTTCTGCAACAGTTAAGCTGAAAAGGACACTGTTATTGTGCTGGTTTTGGTCATTACTGGTATGTAGATGATGCAGTCAAGGTCCTTGACTTGGTAGTGACATTGGTATTACTGAGCCCAAACAAGCTGATTTGAGCTGTCCATGGAATTGCTATCAATGCTTTTCTTTACCTTTAAAAGATGGGAATGTGACAAATTAAATAAATACAGTAAATACTGCAGTAAATAAACACCATTACAAATTAATATCAGAAGATAACACGTCTATATGAGATATGCTCAACCTCTGGGGTGGTTTGACGATGTCTGGTGGCCAGCAGCACACGGGAAGGTCTTATGCCTGTGAGGAGACACGTTGTTTAAAAACAGCGCGTACTTTCTAAGCATAATAAATTGAATGCATTAAATAATGATAGGGAGTTTAATGAACTAGGTTATTATTAAATATTGTCCGAAGGTGAAATATGCATCGGATTAATTGCACACTGAAGCTATCTTGATATATTCTTATACAGTGTGCTTGCTGGCCTGATATGATTTAAGCATGTGTGATTGATGGATGCATTTGATTGCGATTTTAGACGCGGCTGGCGACAGAAATCATTAGTGCTTCTTAATGTCGACGATGAGCTCTGGAAACGCTTTAATTCGACTCCAGACAATTACACCGTCATCATTTTTAATCTATCTGGCCCATGCTCACCTCTATACACACACACTGTCCAATTAGCCAAACGGTATGACCACATGCATCTTTCTGTCTGTCTCTGCACAGCTAATGATAATGATGGTTGTGTGCATTTGCGTGTGTGTACCTAATACTTGTCCCCCTGCAAGTGCAAATGTGTTTATGTGTGCCTGTGTGATATAATATGTCTTAACACATAGCTTAAACAGACACTCAGCCATTTCCGGACCTGCAGTCAAATGACACTTAGCTCATTAAGCTCTAGCGCTGAGCGTTGCTCTAATTTAGCATGAAGCCAGTTGATCACCCCCTCTTGCTGAATTTGACCTTCACATTCCTGCAATCCATGTTTACAACACTGGTATTTTTAATACTTGTCAGTGACTGTCATAAATGGGGTTTCTATCAAAGACCTGGCATATATAAGCAATGACAACAAAAGCTTCAGAGTGGCAGTGAAATAATGATACCTGAGAGAAGGTGAGATAATGACATGGAACCTTTGGAGCTTGAGCTTGGCTGTCATAACTATTTACATTAGTATTTCTAATAACAGATGAAGAAGGAAGTAAAACAGAGTAAAAACCAACTTTTACGTTTATTCTGACAGTTGCTTAAAGAAGAAGAAAATAATGTGATGTGAGGAGACTCCCGCAGAGAATTATAGCTACGAGAGCAGGAGAGAGTTTTACGAAGGGCATTTTAAAGCTTTTTCAGGTGTTACTCATTAGTCAGGAGCACAGACGGTAATTGTTAATTGGACTTATTTTAAGCAGACAGCCATAACGGGCTGTATGGATGTCAAAAATAGGACCGTGAAGCAGTTTGTAGAATGCTATCAGCAAACTTCTGACCTCAAATTAGCCAAAGTTTTGAAAGTTTCAAATATGTAGCGCTAAAATCAACTTTGAATAATACGTGGTGGAGGAGAGCGATGTCCTCCTAGCACAAGCAGCATGGATAATTTTAACTAAGTCGTTAAACAGGAAAAAGATATTTTAACACACGCACACACAAGCTAAACATTAACTCTAAAGTGGAATGCTTGATTCAGTTAATTTAACAGTCAAATATCTCCCTCAGGTTTCAGCCTACATGTTTTTCATTCATTACCTTCAGTAGGTAAGGTTATTTTTAATCAAATTAGTGAAATGTTAACATGAGATTCCCTTAAGTACAACAGTACCCACAGTCACTGTAAACTGTTCCCACTTGGGAACTAATACGCAGCCTGCTTTGATTATTGATGGTGGTTATTGGTGGCTGTTACTTCATATGAATTAATGAATTTACTATGGTTAATGAGCATGTTTATATGTGCGTGCCTTTGTAGAGGGAGTGTGCGAGATCTGGTTGACCAGTGAGGACACCGGTGCTTACGGTAGAGACATAGGGACAGACCTGCCCACGCTGCTGTGGAGACTGGTGGAGGAGATTCCCGAAGGTGCCATGCTAAGGCTGGGGATGACGAATCCACCATATATCCTGGAACACCTAGAGGTATGCGCAGTACACACAAGCACCTCCCCAATTTCACCCACGAGTCCTATCAAATATAATAATGCATCGGTATTAATAAAAGTAAAACACCGAGACACTCCACACACACTTCCTTTTTACCTGCTTTGTTTTTCTCCTGACGGGCTCTTTCTGTGAACAAACAATATTGCTTTGCCTAGATTTAATAAAGTAAAAGCCTTTCTGTTTTGCTTACCAAGCAGTTTAGCTGCAGCACTCATTCTCTGCTGATTAGTTCATTCTCTTCTTTCCCTAATGAGTCAATTAAGGACCATTGTGTCCTCTTTAGTAACCTCATTTTATCAATCATTATTGTCTTTTCTAATGGAACAATGGGCATTGTTACCCCTCTCTATTTTCTCTCTCGATCTCTAGCCCTGACTTTGTGTATTTGCATGTCTGTGAGACATGAATTTTCTGCCATTTAAATCTTTTTCTGCCTTACCCCCTTTTTAAAAAAAATTAACTTGTGTTGGAGACACAACACATTATTTTATTCTATCGCTTTTCATGAACTGACAGTCGTGCCTCTTTTTAAATAACATATTCATGTATTGAGTGCAAAGGATTGCAATGTGTGTTTTTAAAAAAAAGTCCTTCCATTGTCCAGATTATCTGGATAGATGACACATGCCAACATGTTGTTTCCTGGTCCATTGTTTGTTGCAACCAGTTCATTTTCTTTTCAATTATTTCATTATTATTCACTCTCTAGCAAACTTCAGGAGTCTGTGAAATAGTTAATTAGATTATTAATTGGTTAATTAAAGTTAGACTTGTAAATTTACATCAGGGTTTTGCCATCAATTAAGACTTTCTCTACTTCATTTGGTATTCCTGTAAAATTTGCTGCTGTGGGGATTTGTAGTCTGCTCTTTTTTATGTCATTGCCAGAGAAATGTGAAAAAGAGCAAGTTGCCTTTTGACATTGACAGATCACCATTGACAGATCATCACTGTGCCATCACTCTGAAAATAAACCAATAATGGAAAAGGGTTGAAGTTATAATTTGCCAGATGAGTGCGTTTAACAACCGTTATCAGCTCTCTGTTTCAATTTTGTGAGAGCAGGTAAAGCGTGGTGCATTTTTACCCCGAGGTCCAGCAGTCAGGTCATTAAGAAAGTCTCAGCTAGGGGAGCGAGCTGTTATTCAGTCGGACTTTTTCACTGCTATATGGCAGCTGGTGGTGTCAAGATTTTCTGGGAAATAGAATATTTTGTTAACTCTAAATCTTGCATTGTTGGTAATGAGAAGAATATAAAAACTGGATACATTTGGACTGAGTATGTGATGAAACACCAAGAAAACTGATGGTCTGTGCAAACCTGCTATAAAGTAGTGCAAGAAAGGGTGTGACATCGTTTGCTTTTAGTCATATGATCTAAACATGCATGGATGCTTCATTCTTTTGAAACATCTAAACCTACCTTACAGCCATCAAAATATCGATATAATAAGCAGATAGCATAATGGTGAGCATCGTGTTGCGACGATGAGTGTCATGCTTGTGCTGTGTTAGTTCACTTCATCGCCTACCATGGTGTTGATCCAGCATAGTAGGTGTGACTTGAGACATCATTGTCAGTATGTGTTTGATAAATTGATATTTTGCATCTTCCTTCCTGTTCATCTGCTCCTCTACTGTACGTTGCAGGTCTATCTTAACCCACCGTAAGTGTTTGCCCGTGTTAAGGCTCCTGAGAAGTGCTATAGATACACCGCTCATCCTCTGTGGCCTGCTTTTGACAGCTCTTTTGCGACTTGAGTCTTTTAATCTTTATTTATTGATTACTTTATCTCAAAGGAAGTTACTTTTCAGCCACTTAGATTGAAAAGCAACTTCCTTGTTTTTCTTGGTTTGTTCTGTTTTGGTCTGATTGTGATTTTTGTACAAATTATCTGCAAAACATGATAGAAGGTAATGTACTGCACTCTTAAAATCCTTTACTGGGACAATGAGTTAATGATCGGAAGACCTCTCTTTCCTTAAAACTGAGGTGTTTGAACACTTCCTACACAATGTCACAATTCTTATTAAGCAATGTTCTGCTGGGAATAAAATCACACGTGAACTTTTGCTTCAATGACAGGGATAAAACTCAAGGAAGTGGGACCTTTTGTACAAATTCTAGTTAATATTTTAATGTTATATTAAATGTGATTGCTGACCTTGATAGATTTAATTTCTGGCTTATTTTTCAGTCCTATTATTCTTGCTCTGGTTGCCTGTTTGCATTCATAATTTCAGCCCTGATTAAAAACAGTTGGTTTGAAAAAGGAGAGGAGAAACATGTCAGTGGATGAAATAGAGGATGAACTGGGTAATGGTAACCTTGAAAAAGCAAATGACAGAACTTTTTTTTTTTTCTTCCTTTTTTCTTTAAAAAATAAATTCATAACAGATACTTTGAATCAAACATCAAAGATGATTGGGATCACTGATTAATGAAATGAGGGCAGAAATGTAAAAAAGTAAGGGGATGAAGGCCTGGGGATAGAGACGAGGGGTAAAAAGCAGTGGGAAAAGTGCTGTGGGAAGCAGCTATAGAGGTTGTAATTAACCAGGGGTTAATGGAGGTGGCTAATTGTCCCCCACATGTATAGGTAGGCTTTCTGCTTGGCTACATTACAATTAAAAACCCACCCTCCTAATGATAGGGAATAACAATTAACTGATAATTAGAAACACACTTGGAAGACACAGTCACTTGGTGTGTGTGTGTGTGTGTATTAAGAATAATTTCATATGCTAGCAGCCCTTTTTATTGTTAATGTCCATGTGTTGGATTGAATTATATATTTTTTGCTTTAATTCCTCACCCAATTAACCTACATAAGGAAAGATGGTCTTCTTTAACTTATCATTGTCTTGTGTTGCTCTTGTTCCCTATGTACCCTTTCGTATCCATCCTTTCCCCCCCTCTTGTCTGCTACCCTTTCCACACTGTCCTTTCCTCCCCCTTTTTTGCAGTCCTACTCATAAATAAGGGCGTACTGACAGTCATTAAGAAAAAAGTCTTTTGAAAGTCTTTGCGAGCTTCCTTCCTCAAAGTTTTTCCTCCTTTCTTTGCTTCCTCTTGCAGCTCCTTCTTTTTCAGTATAGCTCTTCATTTTCTCCTTTTGACGCTTTTAATCTTTTTCCCTTCACCTTTTGCTTTTAGTTTTTTCTTCTCCTAATTACTCGTCCATAACCTCTTTTGTCTATTTTCTCCAATTGAAGTCGTGATGATGGTAATCACGTCAGTGGCGTGGCGATGAAGAAGGCCGAGTCTGCAGAGTATTTTTATCGTTCATCTTAAAGGCTGAATGATGTCCTGCTGTCTCTTCTTTTGAAGAACGCTAGCACTTATATAATGGCATCATACCGAATGGCTGTGATTGAAGCTGAAAAGGCCAAGTAACTTCTCCACTACCCCTTTAAAGATCACCCTCTCTCACAAATACTCACAGATCAACGCTTCTGCACTGTCTCCTTTTGTCACACAAGAGCACACAATTTCTTCCTATGTGCAGCCTGTTTTTCTTGACAGATGTAGACAGGCCAGTAGAACCATTTGCTGATTGGAGCAGTTAAAGGCCCAATCTGCTCTCACGGGCCACTTCTCCCTGACATTTTAGTTGATTGCATTGTGCTATCAGTGCTTCGTTTTTGAGTAGCTTCACGTAAAAATATCTCTACAGTGCCACTTTTTGTTTTTCTCTCTCCTCATCCCCCCCCCTCTTCAGTTTTTATATTTTGGAGTGTAGCATCTTTTTCCCCATCTACCCATCTCTGAATCTGTCCGTCTGTCCACAGTACAGCCACATCTGACCACTCTCTGTGTGGATGTGTTTCTGTGAGCCTTTATGTGTGGGCGATTTATAATAATCTATACTAGGAATGGCAAATGAGGTGTGAAAATAGTCCCCGTGTAGGTAGTCAACCAGTGAAATTTGCTCCCTTAGTGATGCCAGTGAGTTTTCCATCTTTGGCCTTTGGTGATAATGCCGTGTGGATTGTGATCGATCAACAGTTTCTTGATAACCCAGTGGAGATTTTTCATATGAGATGTTATTCACGATCATGCTACAAGTCTCTGTTTATCTATATACATTGTTACTAACAACAGTAATTCAAAGAGAGGACACAGTCTGACATCATCAAGTTGATGATGATCCTCTACCTAATCACATGAGCCAAGGTGTGAAAACGGGTGTGGGTCACAATCACCAGGGTTTTGGGTGAGCTCATTGGGAAACCTGGCCCCACCCTATCATGTGATTTCCTGAGGTCAGATGGCCCAGGATGTGAGTGGGCGTTAAGGCGTCTGGGGAGGGTTCTCAAAACTGGATTATAGATGGCAGAGAGTTGGTGTCGTAAACCACCGCCTCTGTTTAAAGATGGTCGCTCACAGTGGACGTAAATCGTAAATGGCTTCTTTCACTCCTCATTGCACTTACCGTGTTGTCCGTACTATAAGGTGCACTTAAAATCCTTTAATTTTCTCCAAAATCGCACCGCTTGATGGATTGTCGGAGCATTACGGCTACCGTAATGATGTGCTATGTGATCGCTAGCGACACAGCTGTGTTAGCATAACAAAAACACAGTAAAGCTGGAGGATGAATGCTAAGTTTTTTCCGATAGAAGTTAACGTGACAGGATGCTGTAAACGGACCAAACTTCAGTCAGGAGAACAACTGAGATAATCCATCCACAATCAGAGGTTAGTCAATAATATACTGCAACAACATGTGAACAGAGCAGCTGCGAGAGAATTCAACATTAATGGATCAATGGTACGAAAGTGGAGGAAGCAAGAAGAATGAGTTGAGTAAAGTTTGACTTATCTGGCTGTTTTGTTTCGCTTAATAATAATGGTTTGCATTTATATAGCACTTTTCGAGCCCCCAAAGCGCTTTACAATGCCACTATTCATTCACTCTCACATTCACACACTGGTGGAGGCAGCTACAGTTGTAGCCACAGCTGCCCTGGGGTAGACTGACAGAAGCGAGGCTGCCATATCGCGCCATCGGCCCCTCTGGCCATCACCAGCAGGTGGTAGGTGAAGTGTCTTGCCCAAGGACACAACGATCGAGACTGTCTGAGCCGGGGCTCGAACCGGCAACCTTCCGATTACAAGACGAACTCCCAAACCGTGAGCCACGATCGCCCCTTATAATCCGGGTGCGCCTTATGGTCTGAAAAATATGGTCATTTTAGTTCATATTTCATTTTATTTGGTTGCTTTTTATTTTTATTTTTTTCCCTCCCACTTTTATCACTTATCAGAAGCATTTCCCTGTGTGCCCTGATAAACTACCAAATAGCTGTAACACAGCAAAAGGTCTGTCCCATACATACACTAATGATTATACACTAGACACCCGTTCACAGAAACATAGCCACAACCGTCTCTTGCCCGGGCTCAAGGGCAGCTATATAGAAACACCCTCTCAATCCATTTTCATTTTAATGAAGCCTTTGGGAGCCTCTTCACATTAGAGGCCTAATGTAGCATTTTGTGTGAGGAACTAAACCAAATGAAAGCTCACAGCAAAGCTATTCGGATGTGCCTCTGTTGCGCCTTTAGACTGTAGTTTAGTTGTATTTTTGAGTGACTTGTTGTGCATGTCCCCTTAAAAACAAAGTTTGTCACAGTCACAGAAACCACTTGCACATGACAAATCCCACACATACACCCAATTCACCTTTAACTGTGCAATGCATTTCATTCTAAGAGGTGTGCAGCAAGCTTGGTATAGATGCCAAGGAAAATCAAGCATAGCCCGAAGTGTTTAAAATGTATAATACCAGAGGGATTTCACTTTCTGAAGTGTGGTTGTGCTTGGTCATGTACACACAAATACTGACTTGTCCTGGGAATAGATTTCTCTACAGACGTCACTGGGTGACACATGATATTAAAAGATATGTGTTTTTAGAGGTTCAGGTAATCTGAATGTATGAATTGATTTCATCTTTCAAAGCTTTGAGTTTTAAAGGATTCTGTCCAATTTCAAATGATAGGACGGCATAAAAAACAAGTAAAGCATGTATTTTGTCACATTTATTACTTGAACCTTTTTGCTGCAACAATAACTGTAGAAGATTTTGTCTCTTCATTGGCCATTTTTCATTTTTCTTCTGGCTTTATGCTTGTGAGTCGGTGCTTCTTTATTTCTGAACAACAACATTGAGAATTTTTTCTCATCACCTTTTTGTGTAGTTTGAACGGTGTTTGAGTGAGTCTTAAAGTGTTACTGTTATTTTCCGAAGTGTCAAACATAATGTTGCTATTAGTGAATAAGTAAGCTCTCATTTTTGAATATGTGTAGGACGCGTTCAGTTAGTGCTCCCTAAAAAACACTCACGGTTAAACACATCTGACTCTGTGTCTCCTCTAAGCTGTGCAATGAATAACACATACAACATCCCGCTGCCCCGAGGAGACTGAATTACATTGAACTGATCCCCTTTGGCCCGTTTGACCATGTATGTTTTTCTCAAATGTTTAAATTCAACCGAATTTCACTTGGAAAGTTAAGGTCGATTTCTTTTGGGTTGCAGAGTTTAGAATTTATTTCATTTTTGTGCGATGTGCTTGATTAATAACATATTTGCAGTCACAAGCTATACAGAGATGACTTGATTCAAACAAAGTTGACCCTGACTTTCAGCAGCCTGCTTAGAGAGAAAGTAAGAAACATTCATTTTTGAAACCCGCAGTATTCAAAACATGACTATCACGTGTTTTAAGCGCCAAACACAAAAAAGAAGGGAGAGTGAATGATGAAAAGGATGAGGAAAAAGATACACAAACAAAAGAAACGGAAAAGCACAAAGTTTAGAGTAAGCATATTTTCTGGGAAATTGTTGTGAAACGTCTGTAGTCACGTGCTGAGGCTGCTTGGAGCTAAATCGACTTTCATCACCTCTCCCCCCACATATGTTTTCTTTTCTTTTAAGTGAGATCTGATTTGAGGGGGGGCGATATCAGATCCTTTGAGCTAATCCGCTTAACTCGATATTTTCTGTGTTCGTGTGTCTATTTGTGCTGATCAACCAGAGATGAAAAGATTGTTGGGTTTTTTTTGCAGATGAAGACCTGTTGGGTTAAAGAACAAAAACGGTATTGGTTAAGGCTGATTTATAAATATATAAATACACAAAAAAGCTTACAGTTGACTGATCATAAAACCTTGCTTGGGCACATTTGAAGGATCCCAGATTGTAACTTGAGCATATGTGATTGATAAATCTCAAACTAAAGTTAATGGCACATCCTTTTTACCCTCACATGACACCAGGATAAATGAGGGTGTAGTCGGGAATATTAAGAGAAAAGCAAACCTTTTGGAAGACAACATCATCGCCATGGTAGAAGCAATTAAAGCCACGTTGAAATTGTGTGTCAACAAATGAAGCCAACATGCAAATTAGGAGTGTGTCACTTCTACAGTGAGTGAGGTATAAAAACTTCAGTACAGACTTGAACTGCAATATTCCTGCATAAAGAAAACAAAGCTTTGCTTTGATCTGAAAACTATCACAACTCTAAAGATGATCAATATCAAGGCAGCACGTAGTTATTGAACATCATATTGTTTTTTTAAAAACATTTTTTACCTGCATATTGCGTACACAGCATCATTTACACTTTGACATTTAGTATTGGTAGCTGTGAAATATTAAAGATCCTCAAGTCTTCTGGGGTTTGCAACATCATTTGCAGATCTCTATTATACAGTCAAGTGCATGACAAATGATCCATGTGAGGGAAGTCTCCTGAAACTGTGTTGACACCCAGCTACATACATATACGCATACTCTTAACAAATGTACTTAACTAGCTGTCATAAAAACATGAGCCAAATTCACATTTTCATACCCGCATTTCAGCCGACATCCTAGATTCCTCTGAAAAGTCAGAAATTAATCAAGCACAACGCTCAGCCATTAAAACAACTGTTTTCCTGTTCAGGAATGCAATTAAATAAGAATAATTTGGCATCTTAATCCAACAATAATAATGTTCTTAACATTTTTTTCCAACTACTTTTTGTAGAACAGCAAATTTGAAAATTCATGCATAGCAACAATAATTATATTTCAACATTAAAACATATAATTGTGATTAAAGTGTTTTACATGCTGGTGAACTAATCATTACAGAGACATAAAGAGTAATTTTGGTAATTGGCAATACTGTTAATTTAGGCGAAGCTCCGGGATAGATAGTAGGCATGAAGACTGAATGTAGTGCGACTTTTCATCTCGTCATCTCCCTTTACAGCTCCTCCATCTAACGCACAGTACACATTGCAGTAGCTACACCCTTTTACACATGCTCTACAGTAAAGTAACAAATGACAAGGTTTTACAGGTTAGTTGTATATATTTTGCAAACTTTGTAATATATTGTATTATTTAATTAGTTCAGTCTGTTACCGTTATTGTCTTGGAGCAGCTATAACCCTTTAATAATTGCTAATTTCCTTAGTGGTTATTAAAGTTTTTTTTATTCTGATTCAAAAGAAACGCATTACTACACATTAGGGCTGGGCCATATTATACCGTTCACGGTAATACCGGTATAATGTTAGGCAACGATAGGAAAATGAAATATCGCGATAGAATATGAGTACAACGCGCATGCGCAGTGCCTTTGTTTTCATACGCACATGGCCGATTGTTGAGTGAAACAGATGAACCAGAATTGGTTTGTAAAAATGATGCAACTTCAGTGATGTGGAACTGGTTTGGTGTTTGTCCGTCAGATACACGACAAAGCACATTTTTTTTGCAGAACATGCAAGCGGCTGTTGTTATTGTCATATTTGTCGGACTAAGATGCTCTTAAATCTGGGAGTAATCTGGGTCCTAAACACCGTATCCTTCAGGTCAAACGAACACTGCAGCATCACTGAGAGTTAAAAACTGTCTAAATTCTTTCATCTTTAATAAAACGATCAGCATTGCTGCTTTACCGGGTGTAACTATGAAGTTTAACTTCCAGGCATCCATGAAAACAAAATTTATTACATTTAACGGAGTTAAAAGTTAGCAGGAAGCTAGCAGAAGTTAGCTCGCTAGTTTCGCTAGTTACCTAAGCATGATATTGCATGTTCTGACTGAGAGATTTCTGAAAAAATTCAAACGTACAGCTCTGCTATCACTTCCAACATAAATGACGACAGGAAACTAAACAGTAGTGATGTTTGTAGGGTTACTGAAGTTGGGCTAGCTGGTATATAATGATGTGCTACGTGATCGCTAGCGACACAGCTATGTTAGCATAACCTAAACAGTGAAGCTGGAGGACGAACACTAACACTTTTTCATTTATAAAAGTTAACGTGAAGGTTCCTCATGGTTAGAGACAAATGCAATCGCATGGCAGGATGCTGTAAACGGACCAAACTTCAGTCAGGAGAACAACTGAGATAAATCCACAATACGAGGTTAGTCATTAATATACTGCAACAACATGGGAATAGAGCAGCTGCCAGAGAATTCAACATTAATGAATTAATGGTACAGAAGTGGAGGAAGCAAGAAGAATGAGTTTAATAAAGTTTGATTTATCTGACTGCTTTGTTTCACTTAATGTGCCTTATAATCCCGTGCACCTTATGGTCCGAAAAATACGTACTGCACACTGCAGTTTAATGTTGCAAAGCACCTCTTTTTAACTTCAGTGGATATTATACATGGTTATGCTCAGGATATGTCAGCCCATTTCTACTGGAGATGCCTTTTGGTTAAACTTTCAGCAAGGAATTTGCATTTGCACTGTTACATTTTTATAAAGCTTTAATGTACATAAAAACCAGCTTCTTGTTTAAGTGAAAATAAATGGAAGGTTGTCTTTTTGCGCTAGTAATGTTGTGGAGTTGTATTTTGTCTCGCATCGATTACATCGTCAGTTATATCATTATCGCAAATTTTCAAATATATATCGTGATAAATATTTTTGGCCATATCGCCCTGCTCTACTACACATCATATATTTCTTCAAAGCACACAAGTGTGCATTAATAAATACCCTCTCCCTGCTAGCCATCATTAGATCTTGTAGGTCACTTCTGCTTGCCAGGAAAACCACATTAGAGGATTGTAACTTAATAATAGAAGAGACAGTCAGAGGTAAAAGGTTACACTTTAGAAAGGCACACACAGAAGAGGCCCACGTTTTCCATGTAGATACATTGTTGCAATAGTAGTACGTCTACATTAGTATTTAAAATGTATTACAACAACAAAACCTTACCATTTGAAGTATATTTTATTATTGTAGTACAAAATTAATTCATCACATTTTATGTGGAATATCCCTTTTTTTAGGCTTTGCATGTAGTTTTTGCTTCTTTCTTCTGGTGCCATTGACGGTTGTGGACTCTAAAAGAGCTTCACAGCAGAAATTTGAAGTATACACAATAAAGCATCTACACTTAGAAATAGAGGCACTATGAATCCATCACTCTGCTATTTACTCTGGTTCATAATACATTTAAAAACACATAAATACATGTTCTTTTTCATGGTTTTTCTTTTACACACTAACTCACCCACTTACAGATACATGCAGTAGCCTGATTTCTGTCACCAATCAAGCTCCATTTTCCAACCAAATTAATTCTTTCTAATTTGGAGCTTGCAGCGGTCAACCCCCCGTGGCGCTGATACTGAGCTGTGCCCGTGTGTGTTCATGCACGCATATGCTTTAATGTCTGCGTAAGAAGGCGAGCACATTCTACAATAGATCTTAATTGAGAAGACGGACTGCAATCAGTACGTTCTTGTAGGAAATCATTAAATCATTTCTTCCTCCCCTCTCCTTTTCTTTTTCGCCTTCTTATGGTGATTAGCATGGTGATGATAGCATCCTGATTATGTCCATCAGAAAAATCTGACATCTGTGTTCTCTCCAGTTCTATTACTGAGGAAATTAAAAGTGAGAAGAAAAGAAAAAAAAACCTTGCAAAGTCCCCTAATTACTGTAGTGCATTTAACTGCAGTGTTCTTATTAAAAGTATTAGAGTTGGGGTGCATGTTATACTTGAGTGTTGCTCCTGGTGAATTCAGTTTTTCAAATTCCTGTAAAAGCATTTAGATTTTTTGTAAATACATGTTTGTGCACAGAAACAATGGTTGTAATTTAGTTTAGCAAAATTATTTGACACCCAAAGTACTCTTTTGGGTGTTTTCTCCCCAATTAAATTGTTTTCCCCACCATTTCTCATATAAGATTGTGGACTTAGCCTTGTGTATTGGCTGAAATATTCTTTTGATTTGTCGGATAGAGGGTTTTTATTGAAATAAAATCAAATGAAGAATCTTCTGAATCTGCTTTGATCTGAAAATAGGACCTGCATTCTTCAGTAAAAGCTCTTGACTTTGCAGACATAAAGAAGCCCTACTGGAGCAACCTTGACTCTTAGGACTTTAAATTTCGGATATGAAAAGGAAAAATACAAAAAAAATAAATAAATATAGGATGTAAGCTGTGTATTGTAGAAGCTCTGAAAGGAGTGCAGGAGTGAAAAGAGTGGAGGAAGAGACAGGAATGTTAATGGCACTTTTATTTTATTCAAAGCCAGCGGCTATCATTCACCAGAAGCTTCAGTGAGCCTTCACATTTCCTGTTTTTCTCCTTTTGCACGTTTTAGTTTTTAAGGTGTTGATCTGTGTCATGAAATCAATAATTAATGGACATTATGTTCTGTGAAGTTTGTATGTTCGTGTAGCTGCATGATGGGTTAATTGGCGATGCGGAGGTGTGGACGTGAGCTCGCTTTCTTTGTTAGCACTGTGAGAGAATGGTGACCTGTTCTGTGTGTATCCCAACTTGTTAGAAATCCACTGCTGTGTTATAGCATATCCACAATCACTAATAGAGTCACACTTACAAATGAAACATTCAAAAATCAGCATGTTATAATAATGTTACCTCCTTAATGTTTTCCCATTTGTGTCATTAGGAGATGGCCAAGATTTTGAATCATCCACGCGTCTATGCCTTCCTCCACGTTCCCGTGCAGTCAGCCTCTGATAGCGTACTGATGGATATGAAGAGAGAATATTGCATTGACGACTTCAAACGAGTGGTAGACTTCCTTAAAGAAAGGTAAGGCAGTATATGGACTCCCAGTTGACTGATTATGTCTATGAGTGCAAATGCATATATAAGCATGTGACTACAACTACAAACTCGGGACATATTAAAACTTTCACCTTCATAGGGATACACACACTCTCCTCCTCACTTGTTACTCATTATATACTTGAACAGGAACTGTGTGTCGTAAGTCAGCGGTCCCTGGGCCATGGACCGGTACCGGGGTGGGAGACTTGAGGCTCGGGTGTGAAATTCATGGTTTTCAGGGGTTTTAGCGTTATTTTTATCATCGTTTTTATCATTGACTCGGTTTCCCTGGGTCTTTTTCTGTGTGTTATGAATAAATCTCCATTTTGTTTTGGGTACCGGTACTGGTTTTATTAAGATGTATTCATCTTTGTCACCTTAAAGGCTGGTCCGTGAAAGTATTGTTGGACATAAACCGATCTGTGGCGCAAAAAAGGTTGGGGACTGCTGTCGTAAGTTATCAGAACAGCTCATAGGTGTTGGGAGAACATCTTTCTTTTTGGCTAGCAATGCTGTTTTATACTCTCTTTCTACACTTCCTTCCCTATACTTCCTTTAAGGTATAGATACAATTTAAAATGGATCATTGCTTTTTAGCTGCGAGTTGATGAACTGTTTTTGGTTATGCAAACTGTTGTCTGCCCATCTTTGTGCTCAGATTCCTTATATTGCCTTAATTATCCTACTGAAATATTTAAGGCACATTTTCCAAGCACATTTTCTCTTAGGTTTGGATGATTCGCTTCATAGGCCTAGATGTGCTATTATCTCTCTTTGACATCACCACTGGCCAATGACATCTCTGCCAGGCAACAGAGAATGTTATCCTTCCTCTATAATTCAGTAGTATTGTGGAGGATGGATAACCAGTATAAAGTAACATGCACACGTTGACTTACACTACAAATTTATTGAGCAGGCCCTAGGTGTTTAACATAACTGGATGGATATCTGCTGAACAGCTATAACACCATTTGGTTAAACACTAATAAAACACCATTAACACTTGGATCTTTACTCATTTATCTTAGACCTGGTTTTCCACTATATGGTCCATTTATGTATGTTTTTAATGTATTGTTCTAACATGTAAAATATCTCTCCCGTCTGTTTGGCACTCTTCACTTGCTGTTCACACACAGCAGTTTAGCACAGCAGTGGGGTTATTTTAAAAAAGAGAGAAAACGTAGTATAAAGCGTTTCTGAAAATGCGGGCAGAAATTCAGGCGTGAACCTGTATACACGGACACACCCCAGTGTGTATGTCAGCCTCCAACAGTGTACTGATGCCATTAATAGATGTGATTATTGTTGCTATGGCTCATAAATGTGAGGCTTTTACAAACCATACTTTTCTTTTAGCTGCTGAAAAATGTACTTATTCGAATAGCAGCACTGATCTGTTCTTTTCTTCATGTCCTTTTTCTTTACTTATACGACTCTCTTTCTGTAAGCTCTCATTTGAAACGACATCGCTTTACAAGGTTAAGCATTTCCAACTCAGAATTTACTGGCTGCAGCACCATTTGAATGGTTGAGACCAGATTCCTGGCATACTTTGCAGTAAAGCAAATGTTCCCTTAGCAAATACACAGTGTGACCTCCTCACACAGATTTCAAGAGAAATGTGTACATCTCTGACATGGATTAAATATAACCACATAATGCACAGATGTGACCTCTGACATTGCCAGAAAGATGCAAAATTAATCTTTCAATATATGGAAGATAATCTGTCATAGAGTTTGAGCATGAGCACTGATGGCAGCGCATGTCAGAGGGGTGAATAAACATAAAACTGGTGCTATGATAATATATAATGAAGAGATTCATGGGAAAA
This sequence comes from Pundamilia nyererei, assembly GCF_000239375.1. NCBI lineage: Eukaryota > Metazoa > Chordata > Actinopteri > Cichliformes > Cichlidae > Pundamilia > Pundamilia nyererei. The sequence continues at coordinate 1,241,265 of NW_005187547.1, read as the reverse complement.
TCAGTATGTATTCTAGATATGCCCTAGAATGCTTGCTATTACTGTGAGATTTACCAAAAAAGAACATATTTTTAATACGCTGGCATGTTATTGCTCTTACCACATCATAACCTACATTTTCTTTAGCCTGAGTTGTTTGGCATGTAGGAAATATGTAAAACACATGAATATACAACACATGATACCAGTTTGTTATTGTGAGAGTTTCAAAGATGAGAAGGGAGGAAAAAGCAAGCACAAGTAAGGCCTAATCTCAGGATCGACATGTGTTCACTCCAATAATATTCAGATATATATAGATATATCTATATATTTCTTTACTTGTGTTCTTTTTTTGTAAAGTTGAAGACCTTGTTTCATTATAATTTGATCATTTTCATTTACTGCAGCAGTAACTGCGTCATGTATAAGCCAAAGTCAGCTGAGAAAATAAATCTGGATGATTCATTTTACGCAGATCACTCACACACAACCATCTACAGTTAGGCCTGTAGATATTTGTACAATGCTGCATTACATAAAGACTCGCATAATAACCACGTAAATAAGTAGAAGTAGACTTTCAGTTTTAATTCAAGAGGTTCAAAGAAAGGTATTGCTTGAAGTCTTTCTGCATATTCATGTGATACAAAGTCACCTGTTTCCAGAGGCTTAAATGTGGACAGTGTACTGACAAGCAGTTACATGCCTGAGTAAAACCTGTTCCTTCATTGTTCTATGACAATGGCAGATAAAAGATCTGAAGCTGATTCCAAGTATTGAACTAGTTCACTGGTTCTCTGAATTCCCAAGATGTGGTGATGAAGAAGGCGGGAAGACTGGAGATTGTTTGACTGGATAACCTCAAAAAATGAGAAACTTTAGTAGTTGCAAAATCAGTAATCTGGACCAATTTTTTAAAATAATGAATGGATTGACCAGCTTAGTAACACCGAAAGACCTGAGAAACCACAGAAGATGACCAATGTGAACTACAGTATAATTATGTCCTTGGTTCAGAAAAGACCTTCACAACAACTAAACAAGTCAAAAACAGTACCGAGGAGGTATTCATCAAAGCCTTCAATCAAGAGACGCCTTCTTAAATATAAACACAGAATCAGCTTCTAATCTGTGATCACACTGAAAACCAGGAAGGCCAGAGTAGACTTTGCCAGAAAACGTCTAAAAGAGCCGGCACCGTTCTGAAAACCGCACAAGGTTCACTTTTATCAGAATGATGGGAAGATAAGAATATGGAGAAGCAAAGAAGACACTTGATCATCTGAAGCATACCACGTTATCTGTCATGGTGGAGGCGATGTTGTGGCATGGTCACGTATGGCTGCAAGGGGAACCGGGTCACTAGTGTTTATTTGATGATGTGACTGCTGATGGAAGTAGCAGGATGAACTCCTGCTCAGATTCAGCCAAATGCTGCAAAAGAGAAGCTCACAGTGGGTTCTAGACTTTAAAGGTCACTGATTGCATATTTATTGTCATCCAAGTGTTAAAAGCAATCATTATCTTTAACATTATACTAGTTTGCTGGATTACTTTTGAAAACTTGGGCTGTAATTGCTAAACAGTGCCAGAACTGGAAATGTCTCTCATATCTTGATGGTTTGATTTAAAATCCACTGTCCTGGTGTAAAGAAGTCAAATTCCCCAAAAATGTGACTTTTCAAGAACAAATCTTGTGAAATTAAACTGTACCTTTAAACACTCTGTGCATTTACAGGCTTCACAGAACCACTCCCATGTTTTTTTCCCTTCCTCACATGTCCATATGTTATTGTGTCTTTGTGTACATGTGATACTTTCTGAGTCACTGTATCTCTTTGGATACAGTGACTCACAACGCACTTGCAGGTCTTGTTTTTATCTCTGACCACATCTCCCATTTACACTCTTTTCTCATCCAGTCTTTCCCACATTCCCGTTGTTTTCCCTCTGGCCCTCTGTGGATACCCTGCTGACATAAAACACGAGCCCCATTAGTCTGAAATTCACCTTTTCTCTGTTCTTTTAGATACTTTATTTATATCCAATATGTGACCCCATTTCCAAAAAATAGTTGATATGCTGTGTAAAATGTAAATGTAAACAGAATGCAGTGATTGCTAAATGTCATAAACCTACCCGTTCATAGAACATGCAAATGTCATCAAAAGTTTAAACTGAGACATTTTTAAACTTCTCCTTTTTTACTGAAAATGTTAGCTTATTGTATTTTATGGAGGCAAAAGATTTCAAAGATTGGGACTGGGACATTAAAAGACTGGGACAAATAAGTGGTACTAAAAATGTTTTGCAACTAATCAGATTTGTTGGCAGCAGGTCAGTAACATGATTGGGTATAAAAAGAGCACCTTAGAGAGGCAGAGGTTCACTAATTTGGAAAACAAAATACTTCTCCAAGCAATTTCAGAATAATGTTACTCCATTTAAAACTGTTAATACTTTGAATATCTCTTCAGCTACAGTCAATAATATCATCAAACATTTTGAGAATCAGGAGAAATCTCTCTGTGCGAGGTACAGTACGAGGATGCTTTTGATCTTCTAACCCTCAGCCAGCAATGAATTAAAAACAGGCATGATCCCATCATGGAAATCACTGCAAGGGTTCACAAACACAAATCACTGTCTGTGAACCCAGTTCACTGTACCAGCCAAAAGAAGCGAGACCAGCCAGCTTGTTATCAGCCTTAGAGGTTGCATTAATGCCTGTGGATCTGCAGCTTGCACATCAGGAATGGCACCGTCAATGCTGAAGAGTTACAGGTTATACAGGCTTTAGAGCAAGATATACTCCCATCCAAATGGTGTCTTTTTCAGGGAAGGTCTTGCATATTTAATCAAAACAATGCAAAACTGCTTGCGGCACCTATTATAACAGCATGGCTTCATGGTAGGAGAGTCCAGGTGCTGAACTTACCTGCCTGCATTTAAGCGCTTTCATCAGCTGAAAACATTCGGCACACCATGAAACAAAAAATACGACAAAGACCCAGAACTGTTGAGCAGCTTTAATTGCATTTCAGACAAGAATGGGACAAGAGAACTCTTACAAAAGTCCAGCAACTGGTCTCCACAGCACCCATTTGCAGATGGTTTTAAAAGAGGAGGGGGTCCTGCACCGTGGTAATCATGGTCCTGTCCCAATGTCTTTGGGGGACATTGTTGCCATCAGTTTTAACACTTTGCAAAAAACTTTTTTGTAAATTTAACCTCACATAAAATTTGGGTTTGAGATTTAGAAGTCACATTTACAAGTTGTATTCTGTTTCTTTTTAGGAATTGGTTGTGTGTTGATCATTTATTTTTCTTTCAGGTCATTTAAAAAAAAAAAAAAGATACAGTAAATGTTTTGCATTTTCTAATTTAAGTCATAAATATCTTTTGCGTCAAGGTTTTTGCTTTCTCCTTGGCTCGTTTTGTGGATATACCACAGTTTTTGCCTTGTCTCTGGCTTTTTCTTCTTCTTTTCTCTTTTCTGTTGTTGTTTTGTGTCGTTTAGTAGAAATCCTAATACAGTGCCACTAATCTGTCCCCCCTACAAAAAACCCCCCCACTGTGGTAAACTGTCAAGGAACACCTAAAGAGACCTTTCCCACAAACACACACATATTTACTCTCCACATACTGGCCATTAACTGTCTTTTGTGTGAGGCCCTGACAAAGCTATGTGTGTGTGTTTGTGTGCGCGGGTGTTTTCTGGCTACCAGTACATAAACATTCAGACACAAATGGGCGATGTTTGTTGTGTGAAATCGATACCAGCACACATCCAGTGGTCTAAACTGTTTGGCTGCAGCAGTAACATAGATACGGTTCATGGTCTGGGAGAGAGGCCAGGACTTCAGACAAGCCAAAAACACACCCACTGTGTTCGTGTTCCTGCAAAAGGAGAGAGAGAGAGTAAGAAGGCGCAAGAGTAGGCATGTGTAATATATGAAAGTTTTTTGTATGCGTGTGTGTTTGGCATGCGTTAGTTCCTGTAGTGATGTTTCAGTTCATGGACGCAACAAGTTGATGATGAGGCACAGCTGGTATCAGCGTCCTCTGTCTTGTTTTTGTGGTCAGTGGTCTTTTCAGTGAAAAAGGACAGTTTACGCAGCTTATATAAAAAAATATAGTGGAAACATCATGATTGATGATAATTTTTCATTTCAAAATACATCCAAAATGGTTGAATGGTTGTCTCCATTAATTTTTGATCTCCAAACATTTTTGATGATAAAGTCAGCCCACATAAAAAAAGGTCAAAACTATATTAATTCTTGTTTTAAATAAAATAAATAAGTCTGTTTGTAACAGTTTTCTCCTCTGAATTTCTCTTTCAAGTGCTAAGCACATAAAAGAAGGCTCCACGCATGCTCTGTGGGAGTGTTTGTGTATGCATGAGTCAGGCTGTTAATGTCGATTCTCACAAACAGTCCTTTGTTGAAGCATGTGAAGTTCACCTCACAGAAGGAGACAGGCGTCTTGCCCAGGTGTGTTTGAGGTCACGGCTTATCTGACTGACACACACAGCAGGAGACAAATGTTATTTCTCCTTACAAACAGCTTAATGCCAGCAGCTCTGCAGAGGTCACGAGGGGTCACGCTCCTGCGGCCCTCTGTTATCATTGAAAACCCGCACGCGCGCGCATATCCGTACATGACACGTTAGACCTTTCTCCTTGACGCTGTTTACTGCTCAGGATCCCGAACCCCATTAGGAAATGAAGGGTGCATACCTGGGGTCGAATTGTTTTTCTCAAGGAAATTCTTTTGATTTTGTTTTGTTTTCTGCTAAATGTTTTGCAATGATTTTGTGTCGATGCCATTAAAGTGAGCAAAATTGATTCCAAAAGCCCAATAAGTTTGGCTGAAAATGGAAACGGTCAAGTCAAGATCAGAAATTAATTATTCAGCACCCAGGCTCATCATTACAGTTCAAAACTGGCTATGAAATTTAGAAATGTCTTTAAAAAGCAGGAGGAACTGCAACCTCTGTTGATCCTGCGTTAGCATTATATGAGAGGTTATGACTGGACAAAGAAAATGGCAAAGGCAATATTCCTTTGCTAAATAAAACCAATTACCTTTTAAGAATATTCTATCATAATGGACCATTTGGTTCACACTGTGCTTACTGTTTGCACAATGTATTAAGTTCCTGTGGAAGCTACAGCTGAACAATGTTGACCTCCAGGGTGAAAGCACAGTTTTTGAATATTAATCTTTTGCAGTATTTTTGCAGCCTGTCCGTTCTTTCACTGCACATTCTCTATTCCAACTTTAATATTCAGCCCAGCTTACACTACAAATGGTTCAACCTTCCACTAAATTTATCCAAATCTGCGGAGAAAAGAATCATTCCGTGTATTCTCCTTTGAATAACACTGGAGGTAATTTTTGGTGGTTTTAACTTAATTGTGTTCTTCCATGAATAATTCTAACAATCAGTGGAATGATTGTTTCATTAAAATAGTTAATTTGCTCTCCTTTTCTGGTATGGACCTTATTTTTCCCCGCTCTTTTTTCTTTGCTTCCATCAATTAAAATCACATAACTCAGTATAGTCTTTATGTAATGCTGTATGGAGTAAATCCTGTTATGGTGGAATTAAGCCTTTACAGAATGAGTGGATGTGGTCAGAGGATTTTCTACAGTTGTTTTATAGTTTGTTAAAGTGTTTGGTTGATTTTTTTCCCTGAACTAGTCTTAAGGATTAAGTGTGCTTTAACCACTGGGACCAAAGAAAGGGCCAGGAATAGAATGGTTATGCCCCTGTGAGTAGAGGATTAGTTATTAGATTTATGTGTGCAAATAAAAAACATCATGCTGAAATTTAGGGCTAGTTGGTTTGAGGAGAAAAGAGAGGCGGACGGCGTAAATATCACTCTACCAAACAGTGATGAATGATTGCGTACAACTGTGCATCGAGTGGCACCTTCTGGGGTTTCCTTCTAGGTTGATAGGCTGGTTTCCCTGGAGGTTGTGTGTTCCTGACCCCTTAAAACCCTTTTAGTATAAGGGCATAGAGGTCCTTGTTCCAATTTGCATGTCTTTATGGCCAGAATTGTTCACATTAAAGTAAACTATATTATTTATTTGTTTCAAAGCTGTGTGGCCAAAAGAAGAGCAAAACGACAGCACAACATATTCAAAATAAGGTGATATTTTGTGTAATTTTACGTTTGAATTTCCCAAAAGAATAAGGATTTGGATAGGTCAGCAGCTGACTGATTCAACGACCCTTGACCTACAACGTGACCTATGGAAACCTATCAGTCCCATTTAAGCACCTTTTAAGCGTTTGGTCTGACCCGCTTCACTCCGTTGCTTCACTAATTTAACTCCCTGAGATGTGATTAATTTTTTACATGAGCTGCATTCACCTCACATGCTGCTGTGACTATAATCTTTACTGACCTGAACCATTACCATAACAGAGCCAACTCCAAAACCCATTTACTTTGTTTTTCTTTAAATGCAACACATACTCATGGCTGCATGAGGCTGAATTTACAGATGTACAAAAAGAGCAAGCTGACAGTCACTGAACCTTTTAGCATACGACTACGATACGAGCTTTCATGACCCTAGTACTATCTAGAAATCAAAGAGGATTTTTTTTAAAAGCCCGGCTGGCGGAATCACGGGAGTGAAATGCATATCATGTATTCATAAAATTATTTGTTCAAATCTGCCTCTTGTATGTGGCACTTCAGTAAATAAGAAGTAATTTTCTCTTATGTGTAACAGTTGATTCAGAGACAACAGACGGCCCTTCAGTCTAAACAGGATTCGACACCAGTAATGTAAGTGAAACTAATATAGCAGACAGCTGCAAGGAAAGATTTGGGAGCTCTTTGGAATTTCCAGGTCTGATCTTCATCTGACAGTTGTAGACAAACACAACTTGACTAATCTTATAACACAAAAGACACCTGCATACATACGAGGAAACTTCTGTAAGGCTTTTTGTGCTGGCTTATGACAAGAACCAACAGCCAACCAACAATTTCTTTCGGTATTCATTCTTATAAAATACATCAATCTTTTCTATCTCTTCTGTGATGGACCGAGTTGAAAAACAGGAGGAGTCCCAGGAATTATTAGAAAAATATAGTTTCCATTTATTTAACCCCCAAAAATTATATTTACAAGACTAATAAATGTTGAGCTCATAAAAGAGGTCAAAGAAACAAAACTGAACTCCGGCAACAACTGCAACCTTAACAAACCAAATGACTGCCCAAACATGCATAATTGACCTAAACATGAATGACATACAAGGGTATATATAATGGCTGATCAGACCATTGTGACACATGAGGGGTAACAAACAAACACAATCATAAATCACAAACGATGCAGTACAATCTGGTTTGTTAATAAACTAAACACTAAAGAAGAAAATCAAAAACTCCATTAAACCCTAAACTCAAATATTTAATTAAATACTTTGTTTTTAAAGTAAAGAAAACACACATTCCCCCCTTCAGCAGGAAGTGGTGGTGTGGTCCAATTATCTTCCTTTGTATTTAATGGTTTCAAACCCTGGCTACCATCTTTTGTCCAGCAACTCCCAGGGATGATGGCAGGTAAGAAATAAAAAGACAAAAGTTAGTCAGAAAGCAAAGAAATGAAGTAGTATGAATACATAAGTAAACTAAATGTGCGCGCTTACAAATAGAACAAATGTATCCAAACCAATCAATGAAGTTATTGGCAACTAAAATGTATTACTGTGTTCAAATGAAGAATGAAAATACAAAAGTTACCAACTTTAGAGTGTGGCCACGGGTTTGGCCATCACATCTTCCAATATGATCTTTTCCTTTTTAATAAAACACTGAAACTCTTCAGTGACTTCACAGCTCAATAAATGAGTTGAGAATGTAACAGTAATGTGAGTTAGTCAGAGACTTGATCCTGGGAAAGTTCTAGTAGACCCTGTTTTCAGTCAATGCTTTACTAAAACAATCAATTTTATTGCTCAGCAGTTTTTTTCTGTTAGTAATGTGCTGGAATGTGACGCCAGAGTGGCGCTGTGACGCCTGATAAACTTTGTGTGTCTGTATCTTGAGTGCAGCGACTCGCAAACAAACGGCTCCAAGACGCTTGTGTGTCCCGTATGCGTGGCTGTCTGTGTGTGTGTTTGTTAGTCATCTCTATTAGTCACGAGGCGAGATAGTTATGTCAAACCTCCTTGGGTTACAGCAGGACACATGCATCAGTAGCGTGACTACACAGTGTGTTTGTGTGTGTATTCTGGAGACAGCCTCTTGCTCTGTTTGTTGTTGAAGATACCTTCAGTAGTTAACGCACAAGCACTCCCACAAGGGTTTAAGGTATCAGCCTGGGCTAATGTTTCACTGGAAGGCGGGAGGTGCAGGAGATCCCTGAAGGAATTGGAGAGAAACAACGAAAAAATAGAAGCAAAAAGCAGAAAAAACAGATGAGACTTGTTTAGGGAAAGTAAGAAGGGAGGGAAAGAGAAGCGGGAAGGGAGCAGTGGGCTAGACAGGTTTGCAGCTCCAACCTGCCACACTGGCGCGAGTTGTAAACATGTTACGCCTCCTTTCGCCTCTCCTTTCCCTCCATCTGAATCATCAGCTGGAGGGAAAGGAGAGGGCCAGGTATCTGTGTACTTTGACTCTCAGTGCATGATTGAAAACCCCTATTTAACCGCAGAAAGAATATGCAGAACAAACAACCTGGTTTAGTCATCACACGGACTCTCACACACAAACACACGCTCGAGTGCTTTTAAACTCATCGAGCAGCGCTTCCACTCTGTTGTGCAAGATTTTACATCTGTGTATTTCTACAAGTCTTTAGTAAATTTTAAACTTAGTCATCAAGTACGTCACTAGTAACAGAAGTAATAGAGATTTAATGATTATTATCACATAGATTTAACTCGTAGACATGTCATAAAGTTCATTCATTATAAATAATACATTTAAACTTACAGGATAGGGAGGGTTGAGTAACAACAACTGTTATTGCGACTGTGTCTGTTTATCCACCTGTTAATACTGTTTATGTTGCCTGTTAGCTTGTGTGTAGAAGTAATTTAATCCAGGAAGGAGTGAAAGAGGCAGGTAGTCCTGCCAACATGCCTGGCTGTGTGTGTCAATAAGTCTAGTGTTGTGAATTGCCTTAGTTTAAACAACAGGAAACAAGCAGAGACGACTCATTAGCTTCACACCACGATATCCTCTTCGTGTGTGTGTCTGTGTCTAGAGAAAGACGCACCTTGTGGATAATGACTCTCGCAAATTCCTAAAACATTAGAGTCTTATTGATACTTCCTCTGGATTAAACCTCATTTCCTCCACTTAAACCACAAACTTCATGCACAAAAGATACAGGTGACAAATAAAAGGAAAAACCGACACCTTTGATCCCCACAGCGAGAAGATCTAGTAGTTATATTTTGGGAGTTGTTTTATTTTTGTGGTTTGGGTACACTTATTCCTTTAGGCTACGGTTACAATAAGGAGAACAGGGGTTGGAAACTGTGGCATAACAATAAATTATTGTGAATGTGTGTCATCAGCTTTTGATCTCTCTGCCTTTTGAAAGGGTTGATTGTAAGATGTGGACCACATGCAGTCAGTTTGCATCTTCAAACCAATTTTCGTACATCAAGACGGTGATAAAACAAGGATATAAGGGCAGTAAAACTGAGCCAGGCTTGTATCAGTTTGTAATTGAATGAGGTCAAGTTGGCATTTATGTGCAGTCTGTTTGTGATAATCCCACGATTAACTGTGGTAAATCTCAAATCTGTTGCAAATCCGTTGCTGTCTACATCAGATGCGTGGTGCTGTAGTGGAGCCAGGGGCAGGCTCGCCACTAGCGGACCGTTTAAAATCCACACATTAGACACGGCTCTCTCGGTCACACTGGACCGGATCTAAACAGGGCGAATTTAGACATTTAGAAACACCGAGATGCAGCTAGTTCATTTTATTAAGGACCAGCCTTCTACTAAAAGTATTGCAAATTTGCAGCTCAAAAGTGAAGGTGCCAGTAATGTACCTAAAGAACAACACAGTGTAGATGCAGGCTTTATACTTGCTCTCTGAGAGTGGCAGTCCGTATAAATGAGAGGAGGTTGAAGAGGACTCGGTGTGTTTGATAAAACTGACATTTTCTGTTAGAAATTGCTGGGGACTGTGCAGTTGTGACAGCGAAGACTCAGGTGGACCTTAGGATTTATCCAGAAAGTTGCTTTACTCGAAACTATTCCCCTGAAATGTGTGTGTAACAGGTGTATGATGTGTAGAAGAAAGCAAAGTGCTATTTACTCAAGCTGCCAGTGTGTTAATAAAGGCGTAAATGTATGCAACAGGATTGGAGTTGTGCAATATGGCTGCTGTCTCATGTCCCGCAGTTAGAAAGTCTTGCTCTGAGGATTTGTCTGCAGAAATGTTTGCATGCTTTGGAAGTGATCGCGCAACTGCTGTGACGGGCCGATAGAGAGGAGCAGTTGCACTTCTGAGTGAAAAGATCAACCTTAACCCGCTCGTCATTCACGGCATGTGGCTTGCATGCTCAGTATTAGGCTTTACAGTCCATGATGCTGTAAAACACGTTACTGAGCTGAATTATTTTCACATCTTTATTAAGTCTCAAACTCTGCTGTTGAGCTTAGTAAATGCACAAGACGTCATCGTGCGTACCTACTCCTGTCTCGGTCTAACTCGGACTGACTGCTGCCACTCTCAAAGAGACTGGCGAAGGTTTTCAGTTCATCTCATTTATAAATGCAGGCAGACTGCCAACATGTTGTAATCAGCTGGTGTTAGTCTGCATTGATGAGTGTAACTCGTCAGCTCCATTAAATAATGAAACTTGTATTACTAAGTTTTGTGGCAGTCAATTTACTATAAATCCGAATAGATTTAACATCAGAAAGCAAGAGTTATTCACCCCCAATATTTGCATGATCGATGCCGGTAGGAGGATTTATGTATTTAATGAGAGGGTGGATATTATCTGAAGAAGCTTTATACTCAGTCCTCACTATAAGTGTTGACAGCAAAGTCCTACATATTCCTGCTCCTTAATAATGCCGGATTTTACTGAAAGAACTGAAGGGAGTGTGTTTATGCATCAGTGTAAGATGCAGAAAAGGATACGTGTCGTTTTCTTTTTTTTCTTTCTTTTTTACAGTGAATAGAGTAGCTTCCAGTTTTTCGGGCTTTTAATCACATTTCTGCTCAATGATCAGTACAAAATGGAAACATCTCGGCACGTCTTTTCTCAGCAGTGCACACAGAGCAATGTTTGTTTGTTTCTTCTCAGCTAAAAATACCAACCAGAGATTACTTTACATATGTTTGTCATGTTTACAGCAATCAATGGGTCTGTGTTAGTGTGTGACATGCATATCTGAATGTAAGAGCGTATTAGGGTAAGTTAATAATTTTATAAGAATATATTTGCAGTGTTCCCTGTTTCATGCTTCCCTCTTAGGAGTTAAATCTCCTGTATAGAGATGGCACAATACCACTTTTTTATGTCCAATACCAATATCTAAATTTGAATATCTGCCGATACCGATGTGAATCGATAAAGTTCATTTTATAATCAACAAAACTGTTTTGTTTGTTTTTAAATATCTTGCTGCATTTTGTATAAGTTCATACTCAAGTTTAAAAAAAAAAAAAAGTAAACTAAAGCTATTCTGTTATACCTGTATGCAAAAAATACACTGCACCCAAAATATTTCGTAGTTCAGCAATACTGATCAATCGAATACACTTAAACCTACTCCATCCTTCCTATTCTGGTATGTTAAACTGTGCTTAGCAGAAATATTAAACAACCTAACTAATAGGGTTGCCAACTCCCAGCAAAAATAATAGGAAACCACCCCCCATCCCCCGCCTTATAATACTTAATCGACGTAATCTACTTTAATTTAATGCACATGTAAAACAAATGCACAGAAATCAATTATTTTTCTACAATATTTAAATAGATTCAACATTTTTCTTCAACAGAACTGCAGACTCCACAGATGGTACGTTCCCAAAGGAAAAGGTACTACAGCTTGCCAGGGTATATATTAGAGTTAATAGTTACTATATACAATAATGGATTTCTACTTATGTCATTTTACATCAGATGAAAACTTTGGTTGTAAGATTCAGATAATTATTTATTAAAAGCTCCACATTTTAAATGAAAATAAGAAAGAAAAGTATGTCTTTGTGCCCCCTTTTCCCTGTTGATGCCCTATCGGCCCCCCTGGCAAAACTTTGCTAGACCCGCCCCTGCACAGTTACCAGCCGTCAGCTGCATAGAAAAGGATCCTGGTCTAGAAAGTAATATTAAATAAATTCTAACAATAGCTGATCAAGCTTAAACGTGCTGCTGTTGTTTATCCACTTGTTTCCTCTTTCTGGCGCAAAGTGGGCGATGAACAAACAAGGGAGACGGACTCCCGACAGAAAAGCCGATCAGCTGATCATTGATCAGTTTCATGATTGAAGTAGCAGCCGGAGAGGGAGGGGGAGAAGAAGAGGCAGTCGCTCCATATATTGGTTGTTAAGCTTAACGTGGGAATGCTTAACAAACATTCAGAGATGAACTTACACGCTTGCTTTACTTCTCTTGGATAACTTTCTCTGAGACGAAATGCCGGTTTCGTAGCGAGGCTCCAAATGCTCAACCAGACCGCCGACAGGTCTAGCAAGCCGCAGCCGCTCTATCACGTGACGCATGCTGCTCCAATGTGCTAAGCTTATGAGCTGGGTTACGCTATGTTGCAAGTTTTGTGAGGTGCTTTTGTGATATTTAATAGATCAGATTAAATTTTGTATTTCTCTCCGATATCTGATCCAGTAATTTAGGTGAGTATCGGACCAATATCGATACATAATATCGGATCAGTCCATCTCCACTCCTGTCCACTTGGCACTTTTTGACTAACTGCAACACTGAACTTCAATATTTAATATGAAATGATCTCCAAATGCAACAGTCACAGTTAATGTTGTTACTATTTTTTAAACCTGCATCTATAAATCTATGTAAAGAGTAATCTGAAGAAAAAAATGATTTGGGTGAATGAGATTTTCTTTTTATAATTTTTTTTTGGATGCTTTTACTTTTCACTCATTTAATTACTAAAAACTGGTGTCAAATGTTTTTTTGTAAAGGAGATGTTAGTCATCTTGTTCATTATCAGCTTATCGTCTTGAAAAGTTAGAAGCTATTTAAGGATAATAATTGACTGGCCACTTGTTTGCTGCTTTACCCAGTAACTGTAGTTTATCATTGTCATTTTTATCAATGAAATGCTTTGATGTGGGCTGAGCTCATAAGTTTCAAGGTTATCTTTCTCAGAAGGACTGAGGTCGTGTCTGAGTTACCACAGTTACTTGATTTGGTAAACAATTTATGGATTTACTTAAATCAAACAGGGTTATTTGTTTTTCTTTTTCCTCAAACACATTGTATTTAACACTAGTATGGGAAAGTACATATGCTTCCTGAGTTCAGTTTTCAGGCCCCTCTTCTATGGAACCAGCTCCCAGTTTGGATTCAGAAGACGGACACTATCTCTACTTTTAAGATTAAGCTTAAAACTTTTCTTCTTGCTAAAGTATATAGTTAGGGCTGGATCAGGTGACCCTGAATCCTCCCTTAGTTATGCTGCAATGGGCACAGGCTGCTGGGGGATCCCCATGATGCAATGAGTATTTCTTCTTCAGTCACCTTTTCACTTACTATGAGTGAATAGACTTCTCTGCATTGAGTCATTAACCTCATAGGACCTGGCGTCCACATATATGGAGATCTCATTTTGGCTTGTCTAGCCCAAAATACTAAACTTTGCTCTACAAGGGCCTTGTATCCACTCACGGGAACATTATGCTGCCACTGTTCTATCGAAATGTAAAGCAAATGTTCTCATGTGTGGATCTTATATTTCTCAGAAACAAAAATTGGGTAAAACAAAATAAAATAAAATAATTCTGTGTTTTTACATTCATAAGGTCCCAATCAGCCCAAATAGCAAAGAGAAATTAAAAATGCATGCCATGGAAGAGTTCGGGTTAATCTCTGTCTCTCTTCCACGGCATGTCTTTTATCCTGTCTTCCTTCTCTCACCCCAACCGGTCGCGGCAGATGGCCCCGCCCCTCTCTGAGCCTGGTTCTGTCAAGGGTTTCTTCCTGTTAAAAGGACGTTTTTCCTTCCCACTGTCATCAAAGTACTTGCTCATAGGGGGTCGTGTGATTGTTGGGTTTTTCTCTGTATGTATCATTGTAGGGTCTACCTTACAATATAAAGTGCCTTGAGATGACTATCGTTGCGATTTGGCGCTATATAAATAAAATTGACTTCAATTCCTACACAATATGCCAACTATGATCTGGGAATGTATAGGATTGAATTTATCTGAAGATACTGGTTTGTTCTCTTGTGTTCCTCGTAATTGTTCGTCCTCTGATTGTAAAACATCCCTTTGATTTGCTTCAATATATCATTTTACAGTCACAAATTCAGTTTGGCTTTTTAAAATATGCAAAAGCACACACAAATTATTACCTTTGAGCCAGGTATGGGCTATCAAAATCCCTAAGACATGTCTCACCGTACCAGAAGTCAGATGCTAAAAATTTATAGCTGATATGAGGAAACAGAGTCAAAAAACTGGAACCTTTTGGGCAGGGAAGAACATTAGAAATGACTTTTAAACTGCAAACACATTTGAGCCCCTAACAAACAACAGTTTGAGCTCCTAATAATGCCCTCCCAGATAGACTTTATCCACATGAAATCATGTTACTTCTTCTTCACATGCCAGCTTTTCAGTTGCCCCTACATTCTGGTCATGCAGAGCAGGTTTAAACACTTTGACTTTGTCTTGTTCTGACAGACCCTTTGGAATGCTAACAGAGTAGCACTGAGTGAGTGGAACAAAGTAGCACGGCAGTGAAATGTGGACATACAAGCAACCTCCAAACAAAACACACTAATGGAACGCCAAGTAAACCAAGCAGTAACTTGTTAACTTTCCATGTGCTTCCACACATGCACTCACTGCTGCTCAGCTGATACTGCTAAGCACATACAGGGACATAGTCATATTTCAGCATCTGACTCACCTCTCAGTTTCTTTAAGATATCAGATTTCTCTTGTTTAGTGTTTGAGTCATCCTGCCTTTGAGAACCACACAGTTTCACTCAGGGTTGTATTAGAATCTGTTTGTGTGACAGTTGAACATGTTTGAGTATTATTCTTGTTAAACGTTATCGCTGGGCAACAGGTACTGTTGATTGCTTACCAGTGACGACAGTACAACTTCTGCCGTTTGTCCACTACTTGTGTTTCTAAACTCTAGAAGAAAACTACGATTTTCAGCTCTGTAGACACCGACTGTGAAGGAAACCTTCATAAATGCCAGAAATTGTCAGAAACGGGAAAGAATGACGAGCAGAGATGGCAAACCAGGTTGTCTAGCGAAGGCGTGAATGGCTCTCATTCGAATATGCTAGGAGTAGCTCACTACAGCACTGCAGAAACAAACTAGAGTAATGTGTTGTGATTGGTTACTAGATTTTTCATTGATGGTGCGTTCCTGAAAGAGTTGGAAGTCAGTAAATCCAAGAACCTGATTAGATGACTCGGCAGGTGTTTTTATTTTTTGAAATGCAAAAAAATAAGTAGTATGCTGTATTGTTAATGATACCGGCATGGCTCTATCTGGCCAAGAACTACCCTTTTTCTGGAACGTGCTAACGCCAAGGTATCTGGAAAGCTTCATCAAATACAGGTAGATAGGTAAACGAAACACTTAAAATAGAGAAGCGTTCAGATTCATAATCATTTTATTGCAGAAACGACAAGCAAACAGCACCGAAAACAACTGTTTAAACTTAAAATAGCTTTTAAAGTGTCCGGTAATTGTGTCGAACATATTAAAATGCCTCCAGCCTAGAACTCGCCGTGAAAGGCGCCGTCTCTCCTCATCGAGAGTCCACCCTCTGCATGACTCCTGGCAGTTTGAAAATATAAGACAATCGACTCATCATCATTAATGTAGCTGAAAAATAGAAAGTCACATCTTCTGACAACACTGATGTTAAAATGAATAACTTGAATGTAATCGAATAAATGGTGGTTTTTTTTTAGTAACTCCAGGCTAAGCTGCAACTCCCGTTAAAACCACTGCATTTGGAAAACATTAAAATGTGGATGCTTTAATTGAAAATGGCAATGGCCACAGGAAACATAAAACATGAAGTAAAATATCGACTTAAATTGTTTTACTCGTGTGCAGCAGATTGCATGAGTCTGATTCTGAGTTGTGAGGACAGCACATTGATTCCTAAGCTAATACTGTAACAAACCATGAAGTTGCAGCAGACTTTGTTGCATAAAGCAAATCTATTCAACTTACAGTTTGAGTATAACACACTAAGCTTGATTTAAGTGAAGTCAATACCTTTCAGAAATTGGTGTAAAAAGTGAAGCAGCTATCAGGATTTGCTTTTATATATAATTTTTACCACAAACATGGCAGGAAATTTCCCCCCACTGCAGTTCTGTTCATGACCCAGCAATGTTTACCAAAGTTAATAAGTTAAACTTTAAACTATGTTCTCTCACACCATACCCATTTTATTTTAAGTTGTTATAAGGAGTTCAAAAATGACATTGTGATGTTAGGTAAAAACATAAATAACTTACAAGAAATTAAGTGAAATCAAATTTAATATGAGAATCCTTGACCCTAATAATGATTCCACTTAATCCTGTGCTTAAATGCTGCTCTTGCATGGTGGAAACTGAAATTAGTAGCACCTAAATCAGATTTAATGTCAGGCAATATTTACTCCAGGGAAATGCTCAGATGTCTGCAACACTGAAAGACAATCAGACTTAGATTTCCTGCAAGCTTTCACTTTATCAGGAGGCAATCCTGCGCCATATGCTCTTTCTGTACCAGGGTGCACCTGAACCTCTGAGTGATCTCTGGGGTTCACAGATGTGCTCCAGGATCACATGATGGGAGGATTCTGCAATGTCATGCTTTGTTATGTTAAGAAGACACAGGCCTCCAAGGCTGTAGTCACCCTTCTTTGCAATGTTGCTAGTGAATTGTACAATGGTACCCTAGATTCATTCTAATGTGACATGCCAAAATGATTGATGACATTAATTTGCCCCCACCCCCGTCGTGTCATTGTTAAAATAATTGAGTGACAGAAAGTGAATCAGTTAGCCTGGCCTCCGATCTCTGTAACTCTGGTTTTACTGGGCAGTTCACCTGATAAAGAGGCACAACTTTATTTTGCGGGACAGGTTTTTTCTCACTCAGGAAAACACCTACTGATGTTCATGAGCTGCAGTGCTTCTAAGCACCTTTAGCCAGCTGTTGCTGTGATTTGGTGCTATATAAATGAAATTGAATTGAACTGAATTTGCCCATAAACTGCATTTCATTGCCTTGTACTTGTGACATGTGCAATGACAATAACGTTGAATTCTATTCTATTCTGATTAAAGATTATTACAAACTGAATCATTGCTTGTTTTGCGCACCCATATCTCATGTTTGTTTGTTTTTTAACACAAAGAAATACTGAAGCTTAAAAACTGACTGTCTAGACATCGAGTCTTTATATTTTGCTGGAAATATAGGAATAATTGCAATGATTTATTGAAAGATGAGCAAATATATATGCAGAAACAAAGTCTGTGGCATGGCATATTCTCAACAAAGCCTGAACTCTCTTAGCTTTCTGGTAAGTTTAAGTAGTCTTCAGGAATAGTTCTCCAGACTTCTTAAAGGACATTCAAAGCTCTTCTTTGGATTTTGGTTTCCTTTTGTACTGTTCTCTGAGGAGGCCAATCCATGACTTGTGTTTTTTTTTGTTTTCTAGATATGCTTTTACCACATCTGCAGTGTGTTTTGCATCATGGTTATGCTGAGAAATGAAGGCTCCTCCCCCCTCTAATAATTGTTTTATGGCTAACCTTACATTAGAGCCATTTCTTCAGCAAACAGTCTTAAGTGAACAGCAGATGCATCACTTTAAGGGCCAGATGCATGTCTTTGCTGTATCCCCCCCCCCCTCCACCCCAATCAGCTTTTGCTATCTTTTAGGCCAGCCACTTCTTCTTTTCTCCTCTACCTGTTCAGTTTCTGTCAATTTTTTAAGGAACACATTACACAACACGCAGAAATATGCACCTTGTTGGTGCAAAAACAGCATTTTATGCCTGGTAATCTTAAAATTTTGTGTTTTTGTGACAGGCTGCAAGTAAAAAAGTGCCTGAGGAAGATTTGGTTCACTGTGTAGACACAACACTGGCTCGTTCCGTGACTTAGTTTCTTTTTTAATGCTTGAATGATTTATAGGTCTGCAGTTTGTGGCTTATGAGCCATTGCTCAAGACCACTTTAGAAAAAAGTACAAGAAAGTCTGGCTGCTTGGAAGCAATATATAAATAAATAGTGCCGGCTCAGTACTTTCACACAGTGTTGTTATAAGTAAATCGAGTGAAATCTTCAGTGCGAGTAACATACAATCACTCTTTACTATAAAAAGGCTGATTATTATCAATACTTAATACAGCAACTACTTGATTGAAATTTCAGTAAGCCGGTTTAAGTGAATTCCTTTTTTATCACTTTATAAATGGCACTCTTTGTCTTATTCATTCAGGTTGAATATTTCAAATTTGCTTTGGGTGAACTGCTGAGTAAAGAAGGCACCAAAGCTTACACGTGTCTACCTTTCATTTGCTTCAGGTGAGGCTTTTAAGTTCATTTATCTGATGCCAAGATCTTATCTATATCTGCAGGGTCAGGTCAGGAGAGTGGAGTGGAATGGTAAATTACATGCTACTGCTATGCCAATGAAGGCTGGATGAATATGAAATAAAGTGCAAAGGGTCAGTCCATTTAACACCTGGCTAACCAGTCGTGAGTGGGATGCCTTTGCACCGCTACCCTCCTCCAAGTCTTCAGATGTGCGCGTGGGTGTCTGTGCTGAGACGTGTTTAAAATAACTGTTTGTGTGTGTGAATGGATGGATTTGTGGTGTCTGTGTGCTCTTATTACTCCTCCCTGAGACTAATGGAATGCGTACGCGTGCGTTCTCATTACCCTTCTCCGAGACTAATGAAGTATGTGTGTGCCAGCATGTGTAAGCGAGTGTGTTAAATTGAACTGCAGTTCTGCTCTGCTGTGTTCAGACTGTTTCATTAAATGATAAAGTTTACAGATGACTCCAGCGGGATCATTATTTAGTAGGCTCGCCATTCATTCCACAGCAGCCACCTCGATCTTTATAAATGACCCGCTGCAAAGAAAGACGGAGGTTATTTTGCACCGCAGGGTTAAAGACAAATAACTTTATTATTCTTTCAGGAGACCACCAGAGCCAGCGTGTTTGCACAACCAATTTGCGCTGATATCCAAGATCAGATTTTTTTTTTTTTTTTTAATTTCAGATAGTGAGATGCTGCATAAATAAACATAAGATACATTTATTACATAGTTGTTTTTTTCATTATTTCAAAAGAAATGGTCGCATAAATTGTTGCAAATATACATTAAAACACTTGAAAAAGTTGCTCCATCTTCTACTTTTTAACCCACAAGTTAGACTGGGAGGCATCAGGGACTTGAGGAAAATAAAAGTAAACGATACAGGCTTAGAAAGTCTTTCTGATAGTTTCCTCTGGTGCCGTCTGAAACTATCACCTGTCTCATCTCATTCCGTCTGCTAACCAGTCACTCTTATTTCACTTCCCTACTCTTAATCTTGCCACAGTTTTCTCTAACCTCTTTTTCTAAAACCTTTCACATCTTCTAATCTTTAAGTTAATAGCAAATTGTGAGAATATTAAGTTATTGTTATTTTCTTTTGTCTTCTATGCCGGTGCACTCATTAAGGTCTGCTAACAGTAACCCGAGTTTATATTAGTGCCACGGTGAAGCCGTAAACCCTACTTTCGCAGCTTTGATCTGCCTCTAACTCCTGTGTTATCTGTTCAGTCACCTGGCATGTCTTCTGCTGGTATTCACAGCCCCCTCTCGCTCATCCGTGATAGTGGCAGTGGGTGAGGAAAGTAAGTGATAACCAAGCAGGCCTCTTTCTCCTTGTCTTTCCCTGTAAATTGAGCTGCTACATGACAGTGCTATTACCTCCAGCTGCCACAGCTAAATCAAACACTTAAGTGTGTGAGTGATTACCTACACTCCTCACAAGTGTCCTTATTCCTTCCTCTTTCTTAGATTCCTTCTGTCTCTTTTGCAGAAGAATCGCAGGACACAACAGAAGAGGGTGTATCCCTGCAAACGGATCGCTTGTTTCTTCAACTTAGTATATCAAGAGTTTACATTTAGTAAAGCAAAAAGTAGTAGAAACCACCTCAGGATGGAGAGAGATGTTAAGCCATATTAATACTGTGAGCTACAGTATTTCAAGCTGCTTTCTTTAAGACACCTTTTGTCCCTATGCAGCCCCACATCGTCACATTCACAGCTCAGGTTTTTATCCAACATGGCCACCTTAGCTGAAGGTGTTGTTGTCATCTGATCAAAGAATGGGCTCCCAATATTCTTCAGGCTTCCTTTAGCGTTCTTTAGTTTGATGTGACTTGTCTTGGGGACTCTAGAAGTTCATCATGTGTAGAGAGGGACATTATGTAATAGATGAGAGTCTAAAGCATTTACCGGTCTATTTTTTAGAGCTAGAATTTTCAAGTGCCCTGCTGTCTTGGACAAAAAGAGGAAAAAAACCCATGAATGATTATTTATTTTAGAGTATTGGACTGGACAGATGGATCTTAAAGCTTGAAATCCGTAGCGCAGTTCCCACTGCTCTTCCTCACATCAGCACTGCTTATGTCAGACCTGAAATTCTCCCGCAATAATTCTCAAACAGAATTTGTTTTCAGTCTCATTACAGCTGCTGCTCTCTCCCTTCCTCACACATAATTACACTTTCTAGTTAAGCTGTCAGGTTACATGTTAATGTGATTGTATGTAGGACTTGAAGTTTCTTCAAGAGATTTTTGCAAACTTTTTTGCGTTTAACAAAAAATCTGTCAAAGCTCTTAATTTACATCTCTTCTCATTGCCGTATCTCTTTCTCTTCACCTCCTGACTCTTACGCTACAGGAGCCCGACTGAGCCAAACATTATCATTTCAGAGAACACACACACACACACAGAATGCAGCACAGATGGCAGACATGGTCTCTTTCCCACACATGAATAGTTAAATATTTACCATCCCAGATTGTCTTTCTTCCAATCTCATCCTTCTTTCCTCCACCTTTTTATACCGTATACTTATTTTGTCGCTTGCTGCGTTTTGGTTTGTTTCCCGTCCCAGTGGCCGTGCCTTCATTTTGGCACAGGCCACGTTCACAGGCATCTGTTGTTCGAACATACACATATTTTAAATATCCGATGACGAGGCTCGTTCTGTGTCTATGGGGACTCGTGCACGCATGTATTGAACGTGTGAAGTCTTTAGCAAACAAAGAGTTGATGGTGAGATTTCTGAAGCTTAATTCAGCCCATCCAGGCTGATTAGGGATTAGCTGGAGATTTTAATAGTAGAGTTTAGCCTTCGTGTGATGGTTCCCTGTCCTCCTGTGCAAAACTTAACTAAAACCTAATTAATAGCTAATGGAGGCTGCTGTCTATGGGGGTGTTGTCCATTTGCCTCAGTGAAGCAGGAGCAGAAGTGACAGAGAGGAAAATACACAGACAAAGACACATGATTTTCTTCAGCAGCGCCTTTTAAGCACCTGCTGAAGTCTCACCATTAGTCATTAGAGTAGCGATTGACTCTTTCTTTTCTCTTCACATGTGTAATATATTCATAAGGTATTCATTTGCTTTCCATTATAACACATCATCCATGGTCTCGGACTTCATCAAATAGTGACCAAATTAAATGCAGGTTTTCATGCATCCTTAATATATGTTTATGGTTCATATACGGGGAGATTGTAAGTTGTCAGTAGGGGTGAAAGCGGAGGATGTTTATGCTTTATTTAAATCCTGCTGAGTTTAACATATGAAGCTTCATATTTAGACTTTGATGATGATGCTTTCACAATATATTTTTAACATACATTTATTTTTGTCTGTGTTTTGTGGCAAATAAGACCCTCTGTGGGCTTTTCTTTAATAAATATAAAATCTTTATTTAACACTTTTGTCACTCACTCACTTTTAATGCCTCAGTTATGGAAATGTCCTTTTCTGCTTTCTGTTTATCTCCTTTCCACACACACTTTTGGGGTTTTTTTTGGTAAATCTTTACTGGTTTGTCTACTGGTTTGAAAAACACGCATTTTTGAATATGTCTGAAGGTTCTCAGTCATCCAGGTCATCAGAAATCACATGATAGGGTGGGGCCAGTTTTCACAATGAGCTCACCCGAAACCCTGGCTGATTGGGACCTACACCCGCTTTCACACCTTGGCTCATGTGATTAGGTAGAGGATCATCAGGGGGTCCTTTGTCCCTCTTTGGGGGGAAACTCCCACTGGGTTTAAATCTGGGACTCCCCATCACTGACTCTTAGAACTGCAGAAGCTTCTTGAATGAGAGGTGAAACATCTTCAAGCAACTCAAAGAAGTCCAGACGCTTTTCTTTCCAAGCTCCTTAGACTACGCATTTTTAAAGCGCGCGTCCTCAAAATTCTCACAAGCAGCAGTTGTAAGAGCAGCATTAGAGCGCTACTGAATATCAGAAAGCGTTTTCTAGGCGTATAGGTGTAAAATAGAGCTTAAAAAATTCAGTGGAAGGATAGAAAACTTGCAGGCTTTATTAAGGATTCAAAGACGTATGCATGCCTCATCCGCTGTTTAAATTATGCCCGGTGTTTTGTGGCAAATGTTAATACAAGGTTAAAAAGACAAACCAGTGTTTCGGGATTTGAAGTTTGTAAAAATAGCTCTGTTCTGCACCGCTTTAATTGAAAGCGAGTTGAGCTGAAATGTAATTTTACATCTTTTCCTTGATTTTTTTTTTACTTCCCATCTTTCTTTCTTTGGGTCTATCTTTGGTTCTTTGTTTCTCACACTCTCTGTTTTTGAAAGGTGAACAATAACAAGATCCATTTCTCCTCTCTCATTTTAACAAGGACAGTATCAGTGTGGTTCTTGTTCATTAGTATCACATATCACACCTCTGTCACCCTTAGATCTGGAGGAGGCAGAGGTGTCAAAATGACACATGTGCGCACGCATATTTTTTTACCCTCTCCTTCACCGAAAGAAAAAGCCACAGAAGTCGATTCGCACTAGTTCCTGCTCTTTCCCTCAGTATTCCATTTTTCTTCTGTTATTTTGCACCCCTGGCCTGAATTGTGCATTTTTCTTCATAGCAGCAATGTGTGAGTTTCTAGTAGTATTACAAAAATGAAAAGCACCTAGTGCCTGCCTTTAACTCCTCACTGCCACCACTACCCAAGGGCAATAGCAAATTAGATATACATGCCCTCTGGAGATGCAAGAAACGTCTTTGTATTTAGAAAAAAGTGCTTGTTTGTTCATAGTGCTAATTTTATTTACCTTCCCTACCACTGCGTTAATAAAACAGCTCAGGGGACTATATGAGCAAGAGCTTTAAATAGCAGTAAATTAGTTTATTCAGTATTTCTTTTATCCTTAGAATAGATGAGCTTTTCATTTTGTGTGTGTGATTAAATCTCATGTGATGCACAGGCTTTCTTAATTGTGGCTTGTAGGCCACACTGACACAATTGGGAGGCTCATCATCAGAAAATGAAATATATATTCTCATTTTCAGGATACTTTAGCTGACTGATTGTTGTAGGAGGGTACAGGCCTTCACTAGTTAGTTATTTGAAATACTCAGTAGAACTGCAGTTTCAGAAGATTCAAGGAATCGGTTTTAATGAACGATCGGGAATTATACATTTATTCAGCCGTTTGACCATTCCTTGCACTGCGTTTTAAACGTAGCTCCACTTCTCCATATGATAGTTGTCAGGCAGATCTGAGAGGTCAAGGATGCCTGTGCCCGCAAGCTGTGATTTAATATTAATGACCAGCAGCCAATTGGAAGTCATCAATAGGTCAGAGGTTATCTTGGGGTTGCAGATGCAGGAAGTTAATGTAATTAAAGATGCATCACATTGTCGATTGCAGAGAAAGCGTCTCTTCCACTCTTAATTTCTTTGTTGAGCTGTCTTCTCTTTGTAAGGCCCTTTAATATGCCTTTGTGCGTTTTGATTTTTGTCCAAATACCTTGTGCTTTGCATGGATTTTCATCCAAACACTCCTTATAGTTGTCTTTTTCTGTGTGTGTAGCACATCTGAAAGCCTTTGTAAGAAGGAAAGTGACTGGGGAAAGAAAACAGATTGAAGGCATAAATAGTCAGAAGGCTACATGTAATGGTCTCGTGAGTTGTCTTTGACAGGGTGCTGTTACATGAGGATGCTCCTTCTGATTCCACTCTGTGCCTGTTGTACTTTGATAGAAAGCTTGTAGTCAGTGGTTTGGCTTATTTAAATATACATTTTATTTTCTGTTCTGTTTAAAACCTTTTCCAGTTTGAATTTTTACAGAAGATTCTATTGGAAGGCCAGTTTCCCAAAAAATCATTTAGATTCCTGTACTTGTAAAATGCTTTGTCTTTAGAAGAATTCTCTTGTGCTACTTTGGGCTTTTGGGCTAATTGGCTGTTAATTGGAAGAAATAGTGATAAATAATAGTAATAAATGCCTAAATGCCTTTGGGATTAGGTGTTATCACTGAAATTTGTGGTAACACATGCTGTCAGTCTCAATGGGAATGTCATGTCCTATAGGTATGCACCTTTTTCCCCTATGGAGTTCTTTTCCAAGCCACCCAACAGCTGTCAATACAAACAAAATACATGGAAGAAATCATTGCATTTATTCCCACAACATTCTACTGGCCCCGATTAATCCAATGAGCCAGCCGGTCAATAATCAAATACTAATGATCGGCAGCAGAGGTTGCTAATTAGGTTTTGATTGGCTGAATCCTCCTGAGTCCACGGGGAAAGGCACCACCCTCCTTTCATGCTGTGGTGCCTTAGATAGTTCAAAGGTGCACAGCAGCAGTGGACAAATGTCTGTGATTTCCAAACTCGGGCAGAATCTTATGTAATAAATTAGGTAGTAGTTGGCTGTCAGTGATTGTATTGTGATTTGTTTTTGTGTGTGAAACCAAAGTAAAAGTAGTTCCACAAGATGGATAATATGAACCAGTGGTCCTAAAGTGCTGTAGATTGGTTTCATAGCAAAAGTGGATCTTTTGCTGTGGATTTTTAAAAGGTAAATGTTGATAACGTGATGTTCTATGACATGGTTTTCATCTAAAGTAGTGTCCTGTAACTCTTGGTTGCACGATACAATTTGTCAATAAAGCTAGTGCGACACTTTTTGTGTTACAAAGTAGCTACCAGTATCTTTACCCAATCAGCTGAAATTGTGTAGTGTAACAAAAAAGAAGCAGGACAGACATCCATTATTTGAGAGGGATTAGTTTCCATTTCAGAGCAATAAAAATAGAGATGAATGCCTTTTTTATACACTATTTGTTTTTAAAATGATTTTCTAGGATATAGCAAAAACTTTGAAATTCCAACTAAGTGTCTCTGTCTTTCTTTCTCTTATAGAGTCCCTGGTGTAACTATTGCTACAGATATAATCTGTGGTTTTCCCGGAGAGACTGAGGAAGACTTTGAAGCAACCATAGACTTAGTGAAAGCCTATCGATTCCCTAGTCTTTTCATCAACCAGTTTTACCCCCGACCCGGTACGCCTGCCGCCAGGTTGGAGCAAGTACCAGCACATGTGGTGAGTGCAGACACGGACAGAGTTTTGATCAGATGCTCTGAAACATGCCAATTAAAGAAGCAAACTTTAGCTTATTGTTACTTAAAAATGTAAAAGCCTTTTCTATACTTGTGAAGATTTTGCATTATTTTAGTATCACTAATCCTGAGCTGTATGGAGGAGTGACTGCGAGAGAACATAAATCAAGCTAATGCGCTCCATAGACATTTATAGACATTATTTAGCTGAAAATCTTCTTAAATAATAAATTGTCTGAAGCATTTTTCTCTCGACTTCCCAGGAGATCTACATATTATTAGTAAGCGTTGTCTAACGGTGGTAACAGTCTCATCTGAACACATTATTGTTCTTTGTATAACCACCCAACTTGCGACACATCGCTT
The DNA here is from genome assembly GCF_000239375.1 of Pundamilia nyererei. Classification (NCBI taxonomy): domain Eukaryota; kingdom Metazoa; phylum Chordata; class Actinopteri; order Cichliformes; family Cichlidae; genus Pundamilia; species Pundamilia nyererei. Next base: position 1,215,041 of record NW_005187547.1, on the reverse strand, counting down.
CTCTAGCTTCCTACATCTCCCCATCTGCTGCCAAATAAAACAATTAACAGCTAATAAAATCTTAATTGTTTGCAAAGGTGTGTGAGTGAGGGAGGGAGTGAGAAGCAACGCAGACTGAGCATATCACACTCAGTCACACCAACGTTTTCTTGACCTTTTCGCTCATGGATTTCTCAGCTAGATTGCTGTTTGGCGGAACTAAATTCTTATATAATGAGCTAAAGCGTTCATATGTATTATATCAATGCTAAGTAATAATGTAGTTGAACTTTATGATCACGCCGTTGATTATACACATTTTTTTCTTCATAATACACTTTAGCAATAGTACACCTTGTGATTTTTTTTTTCCACTTAAGGAACTAAAATTAACACGCGATTATTTGCAGTTGTTTGTAAAAATCTTTACTCGTGGAAAATTATTTACTATTACTAAAATATGATCCTGTTTCTAAAGTTATTGGACAAAACGTGCAACAAAATGCAACAGCTCACATTACTGAAGTGCTGACGTTTCACATGTGCTGCTTGTGTTTGTACTTCTACCTGAAATATTTTCTTTGACCTCCTTTTTCTTTAGTTTGACCTTTTACATATGCTGTACTCTATACCGTGTTGTCTTCTTTCTTGCCTTTATACTCCAATACTCTGTGCCATCAAAGTGTTGACACATCTCTTTCAAGTGGAGTGTCTTCATAAGTCATTCTCTTTTTCCCCTTTTCTCGCCTTCCTCACTTTGCTCTCTGAGGAGAAGCCGGGTGCTTCCTAGAGGGATCAATCCCCAGACACAACCACACTGCAGCTTCTATTCTTCTTTATTTCCCTCTTCGTCCCTTCTCCTCTGACCTTTATTGTCTGTGTTTGGATTATAGCACAGTCAGTCCAAGACTTCATTCAGCTTTTTGAGTTTGAAATGTGACATGTAAGAAGACCTTTAATTGTCAAATTAGCATCTTTTTGTAAGACAAGAGTTTACAAAACTGCTTCAAAATAACTCAAAACACTGTAAAATCCTAAAAACTGGACTTCACTGAACTGCAGTGCTCTGCTTTTAATACATACAGAATATGGTTTGGCATTTTGCTGAAATAAACAAGCTAACCTAATCAAGATGCTGATTGAATGTAGGGCTGTGCCATTATGGCCTAAAAGTACTATTGCAATTATTTATCATGTTTTTTTTAATTGATTTTAAGCATCAGAAATATTTTTATTGTAGTGTCAGTTAAATATAACACTGATATGTTAACATTATCGTTATCTTTATTCGTGCTGCAAATCTTTGCATCAAAATAAAATAGTTCCTACTTATTTAAATTCATAGAGTCACTTAAAATAAAGTGAAGTAAATTACAATGTAAA
>NW_005187547.1:1198964-1213255 GCF_000239375.1 Pundamilia nyererei | reverse complement strand
ATACTCTGCCTCACCTCTCCTTCACTGAACACAACTCCCCCTCCCCCATCGCTTCACCTGCAGGCAACGACAAGATATACACGGCAAATCTCCGTTAACGACTTACCGCCCATCGCCCTGTGTGTGGGACTGGACGGCGTCAACGTGTTAATGCGCTAACCGCGCTAACGCCATGCAGCCCAGAGGGGCTGCACAGCCTAAAATCCTTTCATTTTCTCAAAAGTTGACAGCTCGCCTTATGTATGAATTCTGGTTGTGCTTGATGACCGCTAACCGATTTTATGTGGTACACGGCGCTCAGCAATCTGTCAAAAAATGTTTTGGTACGACTTTGGTAAGCTACGGAGCTGCACCACTTGATGGATTGTCAGAGCATTACAGCTACCGAGGAGCCTCGCGGAGTAATACGTACTGTGCTTCAACGTAATATTACCGTATTCTGTGTGTATAAGGACCATAAATGGCACCTGTTAAGAGACATGGTTACGAAGAGGATTTCAAACTCTAGGCTGTCAGTCACGCAGTAGAACTCGGGAACAGAGCAGCTGTGAAATCTGTCTTTGTTATTGTGCTCAGCGTCTTTTAGTTTACATTTTGACTGCACAATTGTGAGCTTTTTGTTATGCACAAAAACAACATAGTTTCCTTTATTTATGGAGCATTATTATTTAATAAATGCTCATAATTTATTTTTGAGTAATTTTTTTCATGTACATCTACGCTGTATGTTAATAAAAGTGCCTGTGTGACATCTGGGACACAGCTTTGACTAAGAACTCTCTTTTTGTTCTTTATGGCTTTAAAAAAATATCGAGATATATATCGTATATCGCCATCCAGCTAAAAAATATCGAGATATGAATTTTGGGTCTTATCGCCCAGTCCTAGCATGAATGCTGCTGTTTGACTGCGGAAGAATAAAGTAGTCGTGGTAAGCCGATCACATGACCACTTAAAGACAAAGCAACAAGGTGATATATACCAGTTTATAAATTGTGTTGATAGGCCACGTAAAACCACAGTCATGATAAACAATATATACGCGGCGTTTTTTCCTCAATAGTTTCGTCACATTTACTGTCTAAGGACAGCGCTAGCAAGCACTCTCTGCTTATGAGCAAAAACAAACAAACAAACAAACAAAAACAAAAAACAGGACGTTTTAGGAGTGACGGCGAGAGAGAGAGAGCAGAAAAAGAGAGAGAGCGAGTTTTGAGATGTGAGAGATTTGTGACATTTAGCATGTTTGGAGTGTGTAGTTAATGTGTTGTCTTGTGTAGTTAGTTTGTAGTGTTGTGGATAGTTTTGTGTTGTGTGTCAGAACAACGAGGCGACTGCTGTCTCCAGGTAGAAACAGGAGTGATACACCTGCTGCTGTCAGACCTGCAGGCATCAGGCTGTGATGTTCTCCTTTATAGTGGACAGAAATTGTTTTTTGGGAGTGGCTCAAATAATTTGTATGGCATCTTATTGAGTGCAGAACAGCTGATTGTTCTGTAAATAGTTTGAAATGGTTATTTAAAAAATCAAGGTAAAAGGTAAATAACTTTGTTGTTTGCAAAACTTGTGCATAGGATTTTAAAATTGACAATTTATAATTGCATTTAAAGTTATGAAATATGATTCATTAAACATGTTTGTGGTTGTTACACTAAAAAATATAACTTTTTCTACTCAGTTTGTTTTTTGTCTGATTTTAGATCAATTGTGTTAATACAGTATGTCAAAATGACAACATAACTGTAAATTCAGACACATGAGGTTGTGCTGAAAAGGATGATACCAAACAAGGCAAAGTAAATATTTTTAAAGGTGAAATTTGGAAGAAAAATCAAAAGTAGCTAAAAATGGCCAATTATACCCGAGACCCCAGGGTATAATTTTTTTTTTTTAAGTAACGCAATAGTTACTTTTCAAGTAATTAATTACTTTTAGAATATTGTAACTCAGTTACTTTTTTGAAGAAGTAACTAGTAACTATAATTAATTACGTTTTCAAAGTAACTTGCCCAACACTGATGGTTACACAGACACACTGATGAGGCTCGCTTTTATAGACATCTGAGTGGATGCTGGGCAATTCACGAAGGTAACGTGTTCCTGGCCTTTATGTATTCTTCATACTGCGATTAGCTGTGTTGCGCATGTTGCATGTAAAGGATCCAGGACTTCATCTCCTGCCACGCCAGATGTTTGCATTTTGTCTTGATGATCTGTTACCTGTTGCATTTCTGTTTTTCATCCTAGTGTTATTAGGCTGAAACATCACATGCAGGCATGTGGAGTCAGGCAGTGATGAAGAGAGCGCTGGATTTGCTTTTTTCTTTAGCGCCCTGTTGGCAGAGTGCTCATTTTGAAAATAGTTTGATCGTCGAGCACGATTGATATAAAAAATTAAACTGTGTAGCCCTAAATAGATGCCGTGATATGTCGGTCCAAAACCTGTGACCTGGCAGTCACCCGTGCCGTGTTCATTGCTCAGTATTGCACCCAGATACCATCATGGATCCAGAAGTTTTAACTGTACACCAAAAACATGCTGGATATTTCTTATCTTGGTGAGGCAACATCTGTGGTTTAAATAGTTCTCAAATTGATACTGTTGCACTGAGTCACTGGGTATACTGGAAAAAAATCATTGTAATAAAGAACAGACTTGCCTCACATGAACAAAAGTCCATATTTAGGTGCCTAGAATAAGATGGCAATCATTTGTTTTTTGTTATTAAACTTTATAGACAATGTACATTTTGAGGAACAATTTAAAAGTGACAGAGAATGGTATATATTTCTTGTCAGAGAGACAAGAAATATATACTCGTGTGGCTCTGTATACCGTACACCTGCTTCAGTGGTTAACATCACTGCATCAGTCAGCATGCACCTGTTTTCAAACACAAACACACACAGCAAACAGACGACATCTAAGCCATGTAGGGTCGGTCATTAATAAAGTGCACCAGATGGTTTGTCTGGAATACAACTGTGTTCAATAGCCACAGGAGGGATGGATGGAGAACTAGATGGATTAGGAACGGAGGTCTTAGATAAAGAGTGTGTAGGAAAGGAGAGCAGATAGAAAGCACTGCTGAAAGGGAGATGGATGGAGGAAATAATGAGACAGGAAGAAACGCATAAAGGGACATGTCCACTGTGATGCATGTTGGGGGTTCTGCACAGCCTCCTAAATGTGGCTGCTGATGTTGATGTAAATGTATGTAGTGAGGTTTTTCATAGTTACAGTTTGGTTTTGAGGGAAATATAGTAAACCATATTTACTATATTGTACCAATGACTGCTAATGGGTCACCACAGGGCATCTTCTATGTCCGTCTTGCCCTATCCCTTGCATCCGTCACACCAGCTGTCTGCACAAACTGCTTCTCTGCTCCCTTGAATCTTCTGTGTTCTTGCCCAGCAGCTCTGTATTCAACATCCTATCTCCAACATATCCACTGTCCCTTCTCTACACGTGTCCAAACCATCTTTGTCTCCAAGCCACTCAGCCTGAATTTGTGTCTGATACACTCATTTCTAATGTTGTCCATCTTGGACACCCTCAATGAAAATCGCAGAATCTCTGGTTCGGGCTCTTGTCTTTTTGTTAGTGCCACTGTCTCCTGAAAATACATCTGTATTGTACTGATGAGACTCGATGTCACTGTGTAGAAACGACTCCTTTTCAAAAACGAGATTTTTTTTCACGCTTTGCTGCTTTGGCACTCGATGAGCTGAGGACAGAAAAGAGAATTTGGTGCAAATATTTGGTCATTTCTAAATCCTGATTTTTAAGGTTAAATTGTTTTAATTTGACATTCTATTCTCTAACAAGCAAACAAATATTTGATTAGAAAAATACAGTCATGAGTGAAGCCTGTCCATCTTCAATGTCCAGCTGTCCTGTTCTGTTATGACCTGCTGTATTAGATGACTTATGAGAGAATACTCACTTTAGATTCGAGTGTAGGAAAACACAAAGAACAGGAGACCACATGGATGGAGAGAGAAAGCTATCGTGTTGAGAATAAAGGGAAGTGAATATTATTAGCTTGGATCCCTCTAATCATCCCTAGGTGACTCGAACCTAGCCTTGATGAATGAACTTGCTAAGTAGAAGCTGTTTGGATGTCTGCTGGTAAGGCCGGGTTTTCCAGTGAGCAGCTGCACGAGACAAAGAAAAGAAAAAAGTGATAGCGAAAGAGATTGGCTGCTCAAATGGGACAGTGTTTTTAATTTCCCCTGGTTGTAATTGGTTAAAAACTCCATTACCCACGAGGCACCAGTGCAGTAGCTGTCAAAGTAAAACAGCTGGCCAGCCACCAGTAGCTCCATCTTCAAGCCTCTGTATCATCTATCTATGCCTGGACGCACACTCAGAAAAATCCACGCTTCCCCTCCGTCTCTGTCTATATTTGAGATAAAACACTCCTACATGCATAACAGGGGAGCTAATAGCAGTTGGTTAAAGGGAGTCTAGCAGGTATTAAGTTGAGTTAATGGTTAAATTGCTATGCTAGGGAGGCCTACATTTGATTAATGAGCTCCTAACCCACTAATAATAGAAGACATTGCATTTTAATGATAAGTTTTTTTCTTTTTTAATTCAAATGATTTTTTTCTGTGTATAGGTCATCAGTGCGCTGTTATAGCTGGAGGGAAAAGCAATAATAGTGTGTGAAAAATAAAGTAGGCTTTTTGACTGAAGGGAATTTTGTTTGATGTTGAAGAAGGACGATTGTGGTGAATAAAGTGTCATTTTTTTAATTTGGAGAAATTCTTAATTAGAACACTTTGACTGTTGGTGCACTTGAAGCATATACTCTGAAGAAAGCTTTTCAAAACCCTTTGGAATTATGTAGATATCATAATTGATTACTCACAAAATGTGATTTGATCTTTTTCTAAATCACAGTTATAGACAACAATAATCTGATTAGACAAATAACACAGCAACAGCCATACTTATCATGCCTTATTGAACACACTGAGTAATCACTTTACAGCCCGGGCTCGAGAAATATACGAGCCTCGGTGGTAATGACTCCCCAAAAGCTACTTGGAACCAGGTGTTCCATTAAAGCGAATGCAATTAGAAGTGCAGGTTGTAGATGTGCTCCACCTTAAAAACAAAGGTGTACAAAATCTGGTTACTTTAGAAGAAGCATTATACACTTTTGCAGCATTTACTACTTTGTATCCATCAATCTATTTAAAAAATGGGCGGCAAGAGCTCTGTTGCTGCTCTCCCTAATAGTAGTTGTGCCACAAAGATACCACCAAGAACAAAATGTGCAATTCGGAAAGAGCTGATATAATCTAAGGACACCATGAAGGAAATCAAAAGAATTAAGAACATCTCGGGCAATGTTCTCATATCTCATTGGATAATGTTCTGTGCACAGATGAGACAAATTGACCCTTTTCCCCCTTTTATCTTAGCTCTGCACAACCCCAAATTTAGAGGGGAAAGGCAACAAATACTATAGGTATTTTTTAATTTTTATCCCTTATAGTCCCCACACGTGAGATTTTTGTAGTCCTCTGCATTTAACCCATTCACTCTAGTTTTACACATTCATGAAGAGACGGGGTAGCCGTTGGTGGATTCGGGGCGAACACTACCTGCTGAGCCATCCCTGCCCTGTACAACACGGGAGCTGCATAGTTTGGGGCTGTCCTGCTTCATAATGCCTCAGGCCTGGATGGCTTGCAGTCACTGATGGAAGAAGGATTTGAAAATTATATTAGGAAAGTTTTGATGAACTGAAAGTGCTTTGTAGGAGATAATGATCCACAATTTCTCTTATAAGCAGATACAGGAGAGTCATGCTGCTAAATAAACTTTGCTACATTTTAGCAGTTTGCATTATATATCTGTGGGACAGTGGTGTGGAAAGCCTCCAGCAAAAGTCCTGGGCTCAGATCCACTGGCCGGTGCATTTCTGAGTGGCTTTTTCAAAGCCACACATTGGCTTTGAAATGTTTAACTGGCAATTGTAAACTGGATGTAGGTGTAAATGTCTATGTGTTAGCCCTGTGATAGTCTGGTGACCACACCTTTTGCCTTATGACAGCTTGGATAGACTCCAGCCCTCGCACAACACTGATTTGACTGAGCGGAAGAGGATGGGTGAATGATGAAAAAAAGAGAGAAATATTTTTTATACGCTTTGTTTAACTGAGATAGTGGGTAAGAAAATGTTAGTTTAGTGACCTCTGTGAGAGAGGAAGGTCATAAACCCCACTGTGACCACTCTGTGATGCTTTAGGAGGTGTAAATCCTTCACAGGCACAACTCTGCAGTTGATGCCTCAGGTTCTTTGACTATAGATATAATGACGCTCGAGCTCTATATCATTAACATCTGTTTGCCATTAGGGAAAGACAAGTGGGCGCATATTGGTGACCAGAAGCAATTTAAGTATTGGCAAGATCATTGTTACCTTGCCCCACAACACACAATCATTTTGGCATGCTGGAATAATACCAGTATGGGTTTCATAGACACACACGTGCAATTACACGCAATTCTACTGCCCTGCGTCACAGAGTCATGCAATCGGTATTTTTTGTGAATTGACAAACTATGCGCAGGGCCTCACTGAATTGCAGTATATACACAAAATACTCATTAAAAACAGCTTCTGCTTGTCATGTACAGAGCTGGTAACTTACACACAAAAACATACATATAAAATCAGTCACTCAATCATCAATAAACCATTTAGAATCCCGTTATTAGTTTTATGTTTTAAGTCGGTGAAACTAGCAGTTGTTTCCTGGTCTTAATATTGAATCTTTTCAGACGGTGTTGTTAATGATCACAAAGTCAGAGCTTGATCAGATCAACTCTTTATGAGCTTTGTGCTGCTATTTGTTTATTAGATAAGATAATTGTATTTTTTTTATGATGGCTTTTATATTGTTTACTTGTGTCGCCACTGCTCCTGCGTTGGAATTTGGCTGCATTCATGTATTGTCACTTCTGGTTTTATGAAGCATCCGTCTCTGGGGACAACAACAGATGGATGTCATGATAACAACCATTGTTCATGATCACCCTGCTGACAGGTCCACACACTCACGGATTGGCTTTGCATTGCTGGGTTGTCACTAACACAACCTCGACAGCATGCAAAATTAACTTCGAACATGCACCCAAACACACGCAGATGCACACACACATATCTGTGTACAGAGGGAAAAGTCATACATGTAATGCAGAGCGTTTGGAAAACTTGATAACATTAAAGATGTCATGGGATCATTTTTAGGTGAGGCCAGAATGACTATTTGGACAGATGTCACATTTAAACAAACTAAAGTGTGATGTTTGGTTTGTTTAAATCAGACTCTGGTTCGTTTCCCTTTGGTGTGGTTTGCTTGTAAAAATATGAACATGATAATTGCACTCGGGTGCAGACCGATATATCTGCACTGGAGGAAGTGGTCTAGGTCCGGTTCACAAACAAACTCCAGAGCAGTTTGTCACGGACCGGTTTAATGTCAGACTATATTTTCGTGGACCGGCCTTTAAGGTGTTGCGGATAAATACAACAAAATGAAATGAAACGACCAAGACAAAAATTATGATTTTTTCTTCTTTTTTTGGTAAATATAATAATAAACACGAATTCAGTGTGTAATTGTGTGACTTTATTAGCAGCGTCCTTCTGATATGCACCAACAACACTGAGAGTAACATCCTCCTCTCTGTCCCTTATTCTCTCTGGTCACGATGGTAAAGTGTAAATATTTCTTTCAAAATAAGACGCACAACTACAACACAGGGAAACAGAGTTAACGATAAAAACTTAGAAAACCAGAAATTTCACACCCGAGCCTCAACTCTCGCGGCCCAGTACCAAACGACTCGCTGACCAGTCCGGGGTTGGGGACCGCTGATGTAAATGATATTATGTGTTTACAGATCATCTGCGGTCTATTTGAGTTTTAGTCTACACATCTTTACCTCTAGACTATAAACTAATGCATGTGGTTAGACTTTTACTGCTATAGCTAAGAGTGTAGTTCTTATTCTAGGACCCACAGACAGAGCAGTTGTGGGATAATGAGAGCATTCAGCTTTCTTTAGCAGCTTTCCACAATAGTCGGGAGGTTTAAAGGAATTTTGTAGCTCCTATCTTAAAGGTTAGGAACAGGTAAGTTGACTTGAGAATATTACAAAGCTGTAGGATTTCAAATAATGAGCTGAGGTTTCCACCTCTTCCCGATCTGGTGCGACACTGGGAATGTATCTCTTTTTTCATGAGTTTTTATCTTTTAACAGCTTTTTTTAGGCTCACATTATCTCTTTTTGTCTTCTGTTTGTCTGTTTTTATGTTGATCTTTGAATCCCTTGTATTCATGCCGTTGTCCATATGAGTGTACAGCTTTTGTTTTTTGTGTTAGTCAGTATGTGCCTTCGAGTTGGCACGTTGTTGTTGTTGTTTGTTGTGTTGGTGCGTTGTGTGTATGTGTGCTGCTCCTGAAAAGAACCAAATTCTGCTGAGTATTCATTGGGGCTTGATAAATCCTTACCTGGAGTTAAAGCTGTCTTAGTCGCACTCTCTCACACAAGCACACCATGGAGCATCAATGAATACAGAGTGATGGTAAAAGTTATGAAGGGATGATAAGAAGGGGGAGAAAGGTGTTGAGGAACAATGATGAGATCGCTGCTCAGAGCCGAGGTGCTCAAGGCAAAAGGAGAGAGTGCAAGAAATTATCAAGAGACATACTTATGTGGGGGAGAGTGGGCAAGAGAGCGAAGAATGAATGATTAGAATGAGTTTTCCCCCTCTGGAAAAACAGAACAGGAGGAGGGGCATTGAGGGGTCTGTGGAAAGGCAAAGAAAATGAGAGAAAAGAGGATTTGTGGATTCCAAAGAACCCTTTGGCAGAGGAATAGAGAGGGAATCAGATGAAAACAAGAATGTGAGGATGGCAGTGGGACGGGGCCAATGATTACAGGATTGTATGGATCAGAAGAGGCTTGAGTGAACAGACAATGAGTAAAAGATGGGTAACATATGGAAACAGAAGAAAGCGAATAGATGGGAGGAATGGAGAAAAGAGCTACAAGCTATGAGAGGAGCAGAGAACAACAGAAAAGGTCCAAACTGGCCAAAACACAACATTTCTCTTCATACACCACATCTTTTATTGTATTATTATTATTATTTTCTTAATTTGGCCTAATTTTTCTCTTATCTGTGGACTTTAGCAGAGGCTGGCATGCTTCTGAAACTTGACTACACCATGTTGTAAATATGCTTAGTAGAATGTTATGCTTGGTTAGTCAGCAGACATTTTTCCTCTACGTTGAAAGATCAAGCTGTCTTTGCTAGTCTGGAATTAGCCTGTTTGTCCAGCTGTGCAATAGCAGAACAACAGGTTTTCTGTTCAGCATGTACGGCTCATGCTTAAGGACATTCAACTTAACCCTGCACATTCTAACACTCAAAAAGACAGAGACACGAGGGGGGGAGAGCAGGAGGGAGAATAGCTATGAATGCATACTCCCTTTAGGTACAGTACCATATTCACATGCCCTTTCCCTTTAGCCATACATGGCCTAATCAGTGAGCTAATTAGCACTTTCTGTAGCTGCATCAGCCTCATGTAACTCATTGCATTAACAACTGCCACAGATCAAACCGTCACGTCTCACGCTTGTGCATCTCATTATACAGTAAGTACACGGAGGCCAGACTTTAACTAGAAATGAAATGAAGCATTTTCTGCCACAGATGGTGTACAGATAAATACATTCCAACTGTCCGTTCATTATTATTATGAATTCATTGTGGGCATACTTATAAGCCTTGGCTTTTTTCCATCCATTTGAAGTAATCCAGTTAATAGCAGTGGAGCTGTAATGTATGTCCATATCTGTATAATATCTCTATGATCATTATCAGAAATACAGAGGACAAGGAAATGCAAATAAGATGTATCACACGTCCAAAGAAATGTTTTACAAACAAAGCAAATAAAGAAGGACGAGAAAATTCAGACTGTGAATCAGAAATCTTTTGTTTCCATTGTTGAGTCGGACTAGTTCTGTATTTTTGTAGGTTTTTACCTTACAATATAAAGCACCTTGAGGCAACAGTTCTTGTGTTTTGGTGCTATATAAATAAACCTGAACTGAGTTGTCATTTTAAAGTTCTATTGTTAGTCTTATAGTAAGAGAGTAATCATGTCTTTTTAACTACGATGGAGCTACATTTAAATCAAAGTGGTTAATTAGCACTAAAGGTTTGAATGTGTTACTGCCACTGTTTCAGGAAAGCTAGCCACAGTCACGATGAGTGGTTAGCCTCTGCTGTTGTTGATCGGTTGATCTTGAAAAGAGTCACTTTTAGATGTTTATTAATAATCGTACCTGAATTAGGTGACAGACGTATGTAACAATGTTTACGATCAAAAACTGAAATCATCCAAGGTCACAAATCTTCCCGTGGGTTTGCACTTCCAAAAATATGATCACCCCCTCATCCAGCTTCAAACTCGATACTGCGCCTCTTTAAGTCTCCATCCAGATTGTCATTAAAAAACATAACGTCATTTATTAGCGAGGTTATTTGTTTTGTGTTAATTATGTAAGTGATTCTTAAGCATTTCTTTTTTTTTTTCTCTCTCTGCAGAAGAAGCAAAGAACTAAAGAGCTGTCGCAGGTCTTCCACTCTTACAACCCTTATGACCATAAGGTAAGATCTTTCACTGTTTGTCCCTCAATAACTTTCCTCGCCAGCATTTCTTTTTCAACACTGTATATTGCTTTATTTGCTCATTTAATGTATCTGAACGAGCCGAGCTTTGAGCTTTCAGTGTCATTCGCCTCTAGACCACAAGGTTAGTTGTTGTAGGTCACCATCGCTGCCTTGTATTCAAGGCTGTGATGAATTTGTTGTCTCTCCAAGATCTATGGCTCTTGTTAGAAATCTAGTGAATGAGGACGGCTCAAGTGTTTGTTCCTGATTGCATTGTGAGAGCGAGCGTGTTTGAGAGAGTGAAGTCTGATATAAAGCTAATCATCTCTGTCCATGTGTGGATCCTCCTGTATTTATCTCTGTCTGGGTTCATACGAAGTGCCATCAAACAGTCATGAACTGCACTTATAAGAAGAAAAAGCCTTACGTGTTATAAAATTCTCTTGGATACTTGAGGACATTCGACTAGAAGTCATTGTTGACGGGCTATTGCTGGGGGACAAATTCACAATGTGCTACTAGATGAGTGTCGGCAAGAGTTGAGGCTTTTTTTCCACTCTTAAAACTGTTGTTTGTTGTCTGAGCCACAGCTGTACAGCCAATAGTTGTCACACAACATCACAGAAACTCTTACTACACTTACTGCTCTGTGTCATGTGACCTTGGCTTTGTGCTGTTAGCACGGAAAAGAAAATCAAATGTTATCAGATTGACATTTCACAGCAGACCAAAAATGACACTATTCAGGCACGTTTATGATGATGAAACCTTTGGGATGATAACTTTTATGCGTTGCATTCATATTTATATGTATATATATATAAAGCCATGTTCTGAAAGGGTCAAACCCATGAACTCTAATAACCATCTCCCATCATGAACGAGATCAGTTATATCCAGCTATGTAGCAACACTTTAGCTTAGCTTTTTATTTGTAACAAAGTATTTTTTTTATGTGTTAAGCAGTAATTTTAAAGATTTGGGAGAGTTTTTACTGGTGTAGACACACACCTTTGCAGATGCACACAACCTCAGAGAGACATTCAGAAAAATTAGTAGAAAAGAGAATTTTTAGCAAAAGGAGAAGAAGCAAAAGGAGAAGAAGAGAATGCCATTAAAATTTATAAACGTGTTTTTATCTCAATCAGACATGGTTCATACGCATGCTCTATCTTTAAGTATGATTCTCACGGTGATTGAGAAACCAGATGTGTGACAGTATGCCACTCAGAACTGGGCGTGGTAAGCTGCGGCATCTTGTAAATATCTTTTTACTTTTTTCATTTTCATGTTTTCCTTCTGTTTGTTGAACATGCTGATAAAGTTTAGCTTTATTGAAGAAGTTAAATTCTTACTACTGCAGAAAGCCTCATTAAACCCTGGTCCACTTTGGGATTAATCTTTGAATTTAATAACAGGAAATTTAATAACAGGACGCTACACATAAAGAATATCTGTTTCTGAAATTGCCTTTGAAATAAAACTCATATCGTAAAGCTTATGGCTATTTTCTTTTCAGCTCCACATGCTGTCATCTTTTATGGAAATTCAAAGTATACATGGATGCTTATTTATGAACGAATGAATTAAGGATTAATTAAGCTGTTGAGATAATACAGTACATTTTACACATTTTTTATTTTTATTTTGCACATTACATTGTGTTTGTTTATACTGTAGAGCACATTTGTAGCACTTTGTAGTGATCTAGAGTGGGATCATGTGTAGTCTATTTGTACACATTTATACATCCACGGAAATCTTAAAGTTCAACTTAACGATTTATTGGTCAAAAATTGGCAAAAAGCCTTAAAACTATGATTCTTACAAGTGTGCTGCGTATTGTCAACGTACAGAAGGTACTGTATAAGTATTTAAAATGTCATGCCACATTTGACCTATGACGTCTCCTTCAAAGATGAATAGCCTGACCTGAAGGTTCAATTCAATTTTATTTATATAGCGCCAAATCACAACAACAGTCGCCTCAAGGCGCTTTTTATTGTAAGGTAGACCCTGCAATGATACATACAGAGAACCCCAACAATCATATGACCCCCTATGAGCAAGCACTTTGTGATAGTGGGAAGGAAAAACTCCCTTTTAACAGGAAGAAACCTCTGGCAGAACCAGGCTCAGGGAGGGGCGGGGCCATCTGCTGCGACCGGTTGATTCAATGCAGAGAGGTCTATTAACTCATAGTGAGTGCGAAAGGTGACTGAAGAAGAAATACTCAATGCATCATGGGAATCCCCCAGCAGCCTATGCCTATTGCAGCATAACTAAGGGAGGATTCAGGGTCACCTGATCCAGGTCTAACTATATGCTTTAGCAAAAAGGAAAGTTTGAAGCCTAATCTTAAAAGTAGAGATAGTGTCTGTCTCCTGAATCCAAATTGGAAGCTGGTTCCACAGAAGAGGGGCCTGAAAACTGAAGGCTCGTCTCCAATTCTACCTTTAAATACTCTAACAAGGAACAACAAGTAGGCCTGCAGTGTGAGAGTGAAGTGCTCTAATGGGGTGATATGGTACTACAAGGTCATTAAGATATGATTGGGCCTGATTATTTATTATTAACGTTAAAGTGATAGTAATGATATTTAGAGCATTGCTTGTATTGACAACATATAACCATACAGGGAAGGATATATGGAGATATTATTACAGTAATCATCATTTAAATTCATTACAGTTTGAAGTACAGTGTACCTGAATAAGTATAATCATTTTTGGAAAAGAGAAATTAAGATTAAATGAATGCTCACACGTACTTTAGCCAAATATAAATAAAAAATAATTGTACTCAAAATTTTCTCAGGTACGTTAAAAATGGTTTTGATGGGGGAAATGTGTAAAAGGCTGCACTTTAAGCTTGTTTTCACTGCACCGCAAACGTCTTATTCCCTTAACAGTAAAGGTGAAGGTTTTCCTTTAGATTGACAAAAAATATTCCAGCTTGTAGAGTGTTTTTAACACTCTACAAATCAGCTCATGGTATATAAATGTTACCGTTGGTCTTGTTCCTTTTCTAAGATTGTGGAGATGTGTGAATAGATCCCTTTAGATTAAATGTCTGGATGGCCGTGAGATGTGATTTAATGATAGCAAATGTAATGTCAAGCATGCATTCTCCCACAGCAGGCAGAGGTTTTCCTGTCCTTGCCCGTGTTCGTATACTGTGTAAATGTTGAAGCAAATCAGCGTGTATTAAGCCCATATAGCCCTTAGACAAAAATAAATGAAGGCTGATAATGTCCCTCATTTTCCATGATTTCCTTGGGCGTCTGCTAGCTCAGCTTATGGTTTATTTAAGGATATCATGTGTTTACTAACACATCCTATGTCTGTGCGTCTCTGTGCGTGTTTGTGCGCGAGGCTGAGGGAGAGATAACGAGCGAGTCAGCGTTTAGATTCAGAGAGAGGGGGGAAATAGTCGTTTCTGAAGCCATTATTGTTTTTTTGCATCTGCCTGTTGTGATGAAAAGGTCATTAATAAAGACTGAGTTGGGGAGAGGATTGTGAGTTAGTCGAGGCTTTATTGTAGCTTCAGGGTACCAACCCGATGAAACAATGT
>NW_005187547.1:1188622-1198566 GCF_000239375.1 Pundamilia nyererei | reverse complement strand
TGTGTGTGTGTGTGTGTGTGTGTGTGTGTGTGTGTGTGTGTGTGTGTGTTTACAATGATTAATGTGAGGTATCCCTTAGCCAGATGGTGCTGAACAAGGCCCATCCATCAGCAATGAAAAGAGCAGTGGGCAGAAAGCTGGCAGAGCACTTTGTCTGGGGCCAGTGCCCCCATCGGACACACTCACATACAGACTCTCTTAGGCTTTGACAGTGTAACCTATTAAGCCGTGTTGGATCCTTGTGTTATTGTTTTGGGGCTTTTTTCTTCTTTTTTTGCAGGATTGCAGGTTCTTGTTTGTTTTTGTTTTTTGTTGTTTTTTTTTTACTGCCTTCAACTTAACTTAAAAAAAAATCAAAACAAACAAACTTCTAGGGTGGAGGCTTGTTTCTGTTTTTTATATCAATGCCAAACTTCTTTTCTCTAGCATGCAGTAGAGGGGCAGTATACTACTGTAGGGTTTTCGAATGCAGAGAATTTTTGCTAAAAGATATAAATGCTGAGCTTTTCAAAAGTAAGGACAGGAAGATATTCTGTGAATGGTGACACCAAGGTGAAAATGAAAACTGTGCTTTGGTCTGGTGGTTGATATTTGAAATTCTTTGTGGATGTTGACATTCTGATTGGACGTTGCACTCATATTAAAATTGTCATTCTGTGGTGACATACAGAGAATCCTGTGAATGAAATGAGAGGATGATACAGAGAAATGACAGACTAATTATAGACAGACATTAAAAAGAAAATTAATAACATATCTCTTTGTGTAATTGTCTGAGGAACAAACACCAATATGACCTCCACTATTAACCAATAAGTATCTTTTACAGTGAAAACAATTAAAACAACCTGTTCATAGCTCAAGTTATTAAGATACTTGGAGTTTTTCTTATGCGTATCGCATAGTCAGTGGTGATGCACAGTAATACTAGCATCCTTGCTATTGTTTGCCAAGAACCACCAAGTTATATTTCTCTGTATAAATGTGTAGTTAAAGTGTGTAATTGCACTTTTCTCATTCAGACTTTGCTGCATCACCGTGTCATCACTTGCAAAGTTTTGCTCCCTGAAGGATTTGCCCTTCCAGGTTGAGGTTGTGGAGTCCCCATCATGATTAGGTCATTGTCAGCAATGTGTGCGTCCACACATTCAGCTGACTCGAGTTAACAAAGCACCTCTCTCTTCTCCCCCACGCACTGTCACAGTCTCCTGAGAACACACACAGACAGACACACATACACTCTCCATGCTGTGTTCATAGGCCTGAATGACAGGGGTGACAGTTTTCCCCGCGGCAAGAGAGGAGGGACAAGCTGTCAATATGGTCCGGTGCACCTGCCCAGCCTCATAAGAAACACACACAAAGGGAGCGAAACAGAAATAGGGAATACAGTAATAAAAAGGGAGTTAGACACGGCTGAATAATAGGCTCATAATGAAGGCCCAAACAGGGAATAAAGGCATGTGTAGAAAATAAAACACTTAATTACACATTAATAAACTCCCCCTTTGGATATTCTGAACTACTGCTTTGTTTAGGAGTTTACAGAGTTATCTATCATTGGGAAATAAAAGGAAAAATTCTAATTAGTCTAGCAGCTCTCTACAAAACTGTTCTTTTTTTCCTGCCTGTTACTAAACCAAACAATTAGCATTTTCTTTTTTTCCCCTTTTGCCATTTTTAATTGCTGTTATTTTCTTTAAAATGAGTTTTTAAGCTGCTGTTGTTTTGCATTGTTGTGAAATGTTAACCTCTATCTTTGTTAAACTTGACTTTGGCTTGCCGTGCTTCCGTTTTTTTTCTTTTGCTGTTAATTAACTGACTATTCAGGACAAGACAAGGAGGAAGTGGAGAAATGAGACACTAGTACTGGTTATGGTAATTTATTTTCTTGCCATGTTTGCTTAACTTGTCTATTCATCCATCGGTTTTTGCTTTTCTGTGAAAGACCCGTTTTGCTCTGTGCGGCTTTTTTTTTTTTTAAGTACTTAGACTTTTTTGTTACTAGCATACAAAAGCAGTTGATTCTGTTTCATCTAGTTTTATGTTGATAAATTAAACTCTTTTCCAACCGATTTACTATTTATGATGATAATTATTCATTTCCATTGGCATGGCTTGCAGTGTCCAAGCCTGAAGCTGTCACATCACATCATGAGTGTGGCCTGGAGCATACTTACTCACTGGGTTGCACATCAGGGCTCACACTTTCAATGCAAAGTTTTACTGTTGCATGTTGTAGATTGTTCTTTTGGGCAGTGGATCAGACTAACTGTGCAACTTTGTTACACTTCTTGATGCTTTTCTGTAGTAATTACCCATATGGAAAAGAAATAGTAAAAACTTATATGATTTACTCATGAAAGTGGACACTTTCTCATTACTTTCATATATTGTTTTAGTAAGTATCCAAAATATACATGTTTCATTTATATAGTTTTTCAAGGGATCTTATATCTGTTTTCACTCTTGTATGCTTTTCATACAAGTTTCACACAAGACAGATACAAACTTTATAAGATTTATATATATCTTTTCCATATGGGTAATGTAATGGATGCTCAGTTACCCACTGAACATAAAAATAAAATCTTTGTGACAAACCTGAGGGGGCTTTAGGTAGGCTAAGGCAGCGGTCCCCAACCCCCGGTCCGTGAGTCGTTTGGTACCGGGCCACAAGAGTTAAGACTCGAGTGTGAAATGTATGGTTTTCAGGGTTTTTATTGTTATTTTTTAAAATCATTTTTATTGTTAACTCTGTTTTTTCCCGTGTGTTATGAATAAATCTTGTTTTTGGTACTGGTTTTATTTTGTTGTACTTAAACGCGGCACCTTAAAGGCTGGTCCGTGAAAATATTGTTGGACATAAACTGGTCCGGAAAAAAGGTTGGGGGCCGCTGGGCTAAGGTACATAACATATTAGGTCTGTATGATGTGATGAAAGTCTCTGAGGGGAGATGGCTTAATATCAAATCAGCAATCTTGAAGTTTTTGCTTGTTTGGCTGTGCAATGGCAGTAATCCTGCCTCACTGGCTCAGTTTCTGACTACCCTTGTTTAAACAGGGTACCTGTAAATGTTTTGGCCTTTCAAAATAAAATTCCCTCAGTTGACCAAAATGACAATTTCCCACCTGTTTCTTGATATTTATCTAGCTTTATTTTGGATAATTGACATTTTGCTCCCAATACTTCCTGCAGCCTCCATTATATATACTGAATAAATATCTTCATTACAGGGACATTGAATTCAGTCCCTTTGCTATAAGTGTATAAAATCACCTACTTTGCATGAAGTGTGGCTTTAAAAACAATTGTGAAAGAATTGTTTTTTCTTTTTTTCACTGAATTTGAGCATGGTGCTGTAATAGGATGTCATCATTGCAACAGCTCAGTTTGTGAAGTTTCTTCCATGGTAGACATTTCACAATCAACTGAGTTGTATTATTGCAAAGTGGAGTTGTATCAAAAGTAGCAGAGTATGAAAGGTTACAGAGCGGGGTCGCTGAGTGCTGAGGTACAAAGTTGCCAACACTCTGTTCCTCACAGGAAGAATCCAATGAATCCAAACCTCACATTGAAATGCTGTCATGTTCCATCTAAGCCACTAACTAAAGCAAAGATGGATAATTGTTAGCACAGAGACCAAGATACCTGGATCTTATGCTGTACGAATTTTATGTGTGTTTTAAGGTTATTTAATGCACTTCTCCCACTTAAATCCCAGCTTATCACAGTACTGCACAGTCAGAGTCAGATACACTTCATCAGAACATCGGAGAAACTCGGCCCTTCTCTATAATTAATTCTCTTTGCCTGTATACATTGCATACTGCACAAGCGCTTTTGTCAGCCACTTTATCTTCTAGTTTCACAGGCCTTTGGAAAGCTTATCTTCCATTGTAAATTGCATGTTAACACAGTTTGAAATCTTGCATTTGCTTATTGATTCTACTTGGCTTTTATCTTGTCCACTGTATGTTTACAGAGCATCTATTTGTCCAACATAACTTACTTCGGCAGTCGCTATAAGCAGTGCAGACATAAATGTTTAAATCTTAAAGGTTTTGAATTAGCAGTATGCAAAATGAGTTTTCCTCCTGTGGCTTCAACATGTTCAAAGCGTGCCTGTCTTTACAGAACAAAAGGAAAAAGTCAGTTTTGTTACCACATTTTGTCCAAGACAATGTTGTTGAAACTAAAATGATCTTTATTCAGTTGAGTTAGGATCGCTTTATTTGGCTTTGTTCTGGGAGAGCGCACCACCCACCATTTCATCTGCAAGAGATCCCTGTTGTTAGTCAGGATACATCTTTAACCTTTTATTTCAGCCTTTTAAAAATTCCTCTGGTATTTCATTAAAAGTTTACAGTTAACGCTAAATTAGCATTTTTAGTATAACTCCAATTAGATGTGATTATATATTTACACACAGACTCTTGGTCTGCATAAAGTTCTCTCTGTAAAGAGAAAAAAAACCCCCATCTGTGTTTATCTCATATTGCCTTTTATGCAGCTCCTCAGTGGGCATGCTGCCTCCACTGACCAAATACATAATTTGTATTCAGAACCATCTGAACTCTGAACAGTTTGTTGACAGACATGCCTGAATTTGTGTCAAATCTCTTTATTTGCCTGGTCATTAAGTCGTTTGCGTATTGTTTTTGTTTTATCTATTTATTTAATCTATGTTCTTGTAAATTTACTGATAGGGAGAGATGTTAGCAACATATCTTAGAGTACCTGAAGAATAGTGACTTTACGCTCAAGACAACAGTTTTTCCAGTTGGAATATAGACATGCTGCTCACATGGGCCTGCAAATGAGCTGTGTGTATAGCACCAAATGTAGGATCACTGCTGTAAAGTCCTTATTCTCATAACTGACTTCCAGAAACTGGGGCACAGTAGGGGGGATAAGTGATACATTAACTGTCTGCAGGCATTGTGTGGGTGTGTGACTGTGTGTGTCTGTGTAAGCAAGCAAGCCAGATTTTTAGAATTTAAATGAAGGCAGTTAAAAATAGTGATGCAAGTCTGCCTTATGTTCTTTGTACGGGTTCGGGTGGCAAGGATTATTCCCAAGTTGTCATATCTGACATGTTTGTGTGACGTATAAAATATTTATTTTTTCATGTAAAAGTCAGTCAGTAGATTATAACCATGTGAGATTGTTGTTTTCAGAAATTTCCTGTATGTTTGATGGGATCATTCATTAGAGCTCATTTGTGGTTAACCCATGTCATCATGCTGTGGGAGTCTGTTTTATGTTTTGTTTTTTTTTGTTTTTTAAAACTAGATGCTTCCTTCTACACCCTAATCTTGTTGCCGTTTCTTTTCCTGACTACATATTAACAAATGACTTTCATATTCAGAAACATTTGCTATAAGGATGTAATCAATAAGCAACAGAGAATTAAGGTATTTCCTCTCCTCTCTCACTTCAGAATATTTCAGTGATCGAATGCTAATAATCCAGATTTATGTGTATACTGTACCATGTAGGTCCAAATATAAAACTGTTGTCACATACCCTGCAGCTGATCCATGTCTCTGTGAGAAATCCCTTTCATTTAATGACAGACAAGGGGTATGATAAATGTTATATGCATACCAACCACATAGTAATCAATTTCTTGATTTTTCATTTCATGTTAAGGCTCGAGACATTTTGCCACTACAAAAGCTTGCAACTGAAGTTGATTCATTATTGCAGAATTTTGTTTATTTTGGTTGGAATGTTTCAATAGCAGCACATAATTCTGTCCATATTTTGTTGATCATTGCGTTTATAGTACACACTCTTCGTATAGGTCATAACGATGTGGTCAACCCGCCATCATTAGTCTCGGCTCTTTTGAAACACGCTGGACAGCTTGGGACAATGAAGGAATGAATCAATTAAAGATAAAGCGGAGAAAAGAACCGGAGCTTCCACATATTGAAGAGGAGAAAACGAGACAAAAAGAACAAAAACACCTCAGAAAGAACAATGGGCTGAATATTTATGGGACTGAACGGAAGAAAAGAAACACAAAGACAATGTTCAACAGCTTTGACACTTATTCTTGAGGTGGCCCTCGGTTTAATTTTTCTTCATAATATTTGGTGGAGTTGTCTCTCAATGTGTTGCGCATAGATTAGTGTGTTTGCTTGTTGTGCTGAAGGCCTGTTAATTGGGTGTTTGGGGCTAATAAATAGCCGTAATTAACAGGCATGGGCGAGGCAGGGGTGTTAAAGCTTTGGCAACCAGATGCAGGAGAACAATGAACTACAGTATGGTGAAATTCACCTGAAAGTATCACTCGTTTAGATTAAAGGAGCATTGACAGAAGTGGCTTTGGAACCAAGAAGGTAGGTTTCTCTGTCACCAGTGAGACATTTGTTGTGATACTAACAGCGATAAATCGGAAGTATTACCTGGTATTGTCACCCCAACGCCTTAACAGTTTCATGTGAATCTTAAATATATATTGCGCTACATGCTGTAGTGTGTGTGAAAAGTGTAAGGTGGATCACACATTTAATGTATGTTGTTAAAGACGTGTAGTATCTGTGTTGCAATGACAGTGTGTTGAAAAGCCAAAGGATACTGTGTGTTTGTAGTTCGGCTGAAAACTGATTGCAAACCCCACCTTTGTCATCTTTAGTCATCATTCTGTCATCTTCATTCTGCTCCTGATCTGGTCTTATGTTCTTTGACCTGGACGGCTGCTTGTCTTTTTGTGTATGTTGATAGATGAGCCCAGGCTTGTTGAAGTGAGGTATAGTTGTTTGAAGTCCTGCCAGTTCAAGAAAATGAACTTTAAGCCCATTAAAGAGCAGAAAAGCATCAGGGATTTTCTCTTTCTCTCGACTGCATCAGCTATTTATTTTCACCCATGGTTTTATTTCATGCCTGCGAAGAAGCAAATAGAAAGCTGAATGGGAGCAGGTGAGGTTCAAATGCACTTTATTTGTCTGTGGTTTTTTTGGGGGGTGGGTTGTGGGCTTTCAGGGACACGAGTAATAGACCTGAGGTTATTGTGATTTTCATGAAGTAAATAACTGACCTGTGTCCTGATCTGATTACTTTTAATTGACGCTTTAGAAAGCCAAAGGATGCAAGAAGTGGTGTTTCAGAAAGCATACAGTGGCTTGACCTGTGGTGGTTCAGGGTTGAGCTTTATCAACACATGTATTATATGGCTTTGAGGCATTGTATCACTTGTAGGGTATTAGTCAACCTTGTAAGTATTAATGGTGAAATATATAAACACTTCAGTCTAGAAATGTCACAATACCACAATACCATGTCTTTTCCATTAGCATCACTCTGTTATCACTCTGCGATCATGCTAACTTTGATACCAAACTCACAAAATTGATCAAATGAATGTTTCTCAATAAATTCATCATAGCACATGTAATAAAAATAATATTTTAAGAATTACATATTCACTTAGATATTGTATTATAGCCAATAAGTTGCAGTCTGATGATGTGGCTGACACTTTGTGTTATGTGCTCTTCACATAGACCCATGGGACACACTTTAACACACTGGAACCCTCGAGCATTGTTGTGTTTGGGTATTTATACATATGGGTTTTGATCCCTAAAATGAAAACAAAAAGCTAGTAAACATAAGGAAACAGCAAGTGAAATGAAAGATTAAGTAAACCAAAATTAGCTTATGCCAACCTCTTTAAATCAAGAGTTAGAACACAACTTGTAAATATGGCATTTTAACATGTTTATGCTATAGACAAACTACATATCATCACATTAATTTGCAGATTTTTATAAACAAATAGATTCAGCTTTAGAAGAACCATGTAAATGCTCTATAAACCAATTTGCAACCAGTTATTAAACATTAATGATCATTCATTGCTTAACAGGAAGGAACTACATAAAACAAAAAGAATTTTGAGGTAAATTACAGTAAATCATCAACTAAATTTAAATTAACGATCAACTTACATTTATTAATAATGGTTACTGGAAGTATTATCTGATGTCTAAAGGGGACATTTTCATTCTATAAGCTGCACTTAATTTACATCTTTAGTGATTTAGCATAGATTTAATTTTTGGATCTGTGATATGGTTTTAACTTTTATACATATTTCACTAAAAGAAACAGCTTGAACTAAGGTTTCAAGCTGTGTCTCTTTCTTATTTTGGTCTCCTTCTCTACCATTTATCTCTGAGTCAGACAGATTTCTGTCACACCATTAAAATAAGTCTTTTTTTTTTTTTATTTGAAAGGAAGGAGCAGTACCCTGAGGGCTTGTCAGCCGACTTGATGACATGAAGCTTCTGTTGAAAGAAAGCAGGGAAGATCAAATGCTTAATGGCCACCTGTGAATATGTGTCTGTGCCTGTTTCCGTTATTAAACACAGACTCGTATTTGAAGTCTTTTCAAGTGATGGATTGAATCTTTAGCACATAATGGAACTTCACTGTGCTTTGCTGGTGGAATCAAAATGAGGAATTTAACTTAAAAAGTAATATAATAAAACAGAAGAACGGAATAGCTACAGCTAAACGCTACAGTGCTATAGTATTCACCATATATACACCATTTGACCCAATCCCTGTATGGGTTTAGCCCCAAAATTGCTTTGGAATATGATATAGGGTGAAACACACACACACACACAAATATATATTAAATACAAACTAGAAACCAAGGATAAAGTCAGTAGTTGACACAGACCTGTTAAAAGCACATATGCCGAGAATGGCGACAAATAAAAACAAAAAAGGGGATGAGACATTAAAAGCAGGGCAGACCTGTTCGAGTCATCTCTTCTGATGCAGAAGTAAAGCCAGCCTTGAGCAGAGTCTTTTCCAGGAACTGCAGCATAAACAAATTAAGCACCCCTCTAGCTTTTGTTTTTCTGTGCAAGTAGGGAGATATACTGTATGTGCATCGTCTTGAATATGTGCTGTTTTAGGCCATGTGGGCTTCAGTTTTGTGTGTGACTTAGCATGTGTAAGTGATGTTTGTTTTTCTGATATGGCTATAACAGCCTCAGCGGTCTTTCTCGCTCTCTCACTGGGTGTGGGTGTGTATGCAAATGCCAGATTGTAATAAAATTGTGTATTTTTAATCAGTACAGCACAGGTAGTAGCAATAAGGCCTCAAGCTATGGCTGAGCATTGGCAAAATCAGTGTATTTAATTCCCAACAGGCAAAAACAGGAGATATAGACTATAGCTTAATGCTATGTCCTCAGGGTAACTGATGTATTTTGGTGTTGGTGTTTGAGATTTCAGGAAATCTCATAGGGACACAGGCTATTTTTTACTAACTGTGGTGTAAACTCTTAGCTCTGTTGTTTTATATATATCTTTATTTCTATGAATAGATGGATATAGATCAGGGGCGATTTTAGCCCATTTTTGGGGGTGCTTGCATTAGATATACATGCGGTTTGGTTATTTGCCTTTTGGTTGAAAGTACACTGAGAGAGGACTTTTTCATTAGTGATCTTAATAGTATTTTTTTCGTATTAATGTAATTTTTCATCTAATTGTATACAATCTATTTGTGTATGATTGTCAGTCCAAAGAGGGAGAGAGGAAAGAGGGGAATGTGAGGAGAAAGTAAGAACCAGGTAAGAAAACAGACAGGGAACAGTGACAGGCAAAACAAACTGTTAAACTGACAAAGAGAAAAAAACCCTGATTTTACTCATACAATCTGGAAGTTGTGTCCTCCCTGTATTAAAGCTGCTATACAGAATCTGCAAAACAAACTGGGTTGAAACATTTTTGACCCTCTTTAACAACATTCCAACATAACATTATCATTGATTGGGGAGATTAAAATTAATGATATATTTTTATGTAGTTCAGCCACAACTCTTCTAAAACCTCAGCCAGTAATAGGTAGGCCAACTTTTGGACCGTCCAGTTGTCTGTATGACTGCCGCAGTACGTACATCACATTTGC
>NW_005187547.1:1186180-1188121 GCF_000239375.1 Pundamilia nyererei | reverse complement strand
TTTTTTTATTCCAATCCATTCTTCTTTTGCAGCATTTAAATAACCTTTATCAGATTTGATGATTTTATTACAGACTTTTCAGTGTTTTGTTTTTCTTTCACAAATGTGGGATTAAATTGTGTTAAAATGTATTAAAAAAAAAGTCTTATGATTTAATAAAGAAATTTGCAGACTTGCACAGAGATGGTAAAATTATGATGACTGATAACGGAGAAGAAGACAACAGACAACGAGGACAGGGAGGAACAGGGGTTTAAATGCACCAAGGAGACAGTTATAGAGAACTCGGGACAACTGGAGACATTTAAGGATGCAGGGACTGACAGAGACAGGGAAGACGTCTCATCGTGACGTGTAAAGTTTATCTTGCCTGGCTGGGCAGCTCTCTGGGTGCTCTGCACCCCCAAAGCTCTAATCCTAGAATCGCCCCTGATATAGATATATCGAGAGAGAGACAATGTTAACCTTTTAATTTAAAGGTTGTAAAACTGCACTCTGGGGGGTTTCATTGGCCTCATCTTGTGTATGATGTTTAGCACGTAGAAAAATCTGAATGCACTGACAAGCAATACACAATCCATATGCTGATGTGTGTCTTAGTTCTTTCATATAACATACACTGTATGTGTCTGTACTTAAGAAAAAGCAAAAAAACAAAACGCCGTTGCTGATTGAAGTTTGATTATTTGTGGGATGTTTTTATGCTGTCGCCCTGGGCAACGTCATGTAATATCACGTAGCATGCATTTACATTCATGAAATGTAAATGCACAAATGAATTGCCAGTTTTATAGATATTTTCTGACTAAACATGCGTAGAACTGTATATTTGTGTCCTTTTGTGACTCATTAAGTTTCTTTGTATTACCATTTAACATTTTTTTGCTTGATGTGCAGTTCATGTTCATAACATTACACTGTTTCATCATAGTACAAGCCTTCATGCATGATGTGTGTCATTGAGCGGTAAAGCCTTACAGTAAATATATAGAAAATTATGAGTTTAAGCCTTTTTTAAGGCCTTAGAAAAAGTCAAGAAGTCATTCTTTGCAGTAACTGTGCAGCAATGTGCATGAAATGCCTCAGGTCTTTACAAAGGACAAAGTTGTTTACATATCTAATGCACCATATATGAGTGGATGACCTTTAGTGGCAAGTATGGATTGAACTAAGAACTGTGTGGAGGCCTTATGGAAGGCACCAACTAGTTTATTAATCTAGTATAGTATGGAGGGGTTTTTTCTTGCTTTGAGTAAATGTCTATTGAGTATAACTGTGTGTGTGTCCAGGGTGTTGGATAAAGAAAGAAAGAACAAGTACCACAGACTTGTACTTGATGCTTAGACTTGGTAAATTATTAAGTCTTATTGAAGTCTGCCATCGGCCAATATGCCAGTTTATTTTGCTTAGATCTCCTTAACACACGGGACTGAAAACAAATCTAAGAACAAGGTCCTAAAGGATCATTTAAAAAGTTGGTTTGTTTTAAAAGACATTATGTTAAGTGTTAGCCCAAACCCCAGCAGACGTATCCCATACGTGCTTATATCATAGTGCTTGTTCACCTTGACCCCGTTTTATATAACACTATAGTAGTGTTGTTACTGTGTATGTTTTGCGTTTGCACACTTGAAAAGTAACTGACTTCTGTCTTTTTTGTCTGTTTCAAATGTGAAAACTTTTTAATTCATGGCTTAAAGTTACTGTAAGTTTCACATTGAGATGGAGAACTGAGATATTTCAATCATTAAAATCTATAACATGTTGACGACTACGCTAAATCTAACACATACTGAAAAGCTGTTAGTAGTTGGATGAAATTTGCCAGTTCTGTAAAAGGTGATAAAATGACAGTTGGCAAGACAAAAACTTTTATTTTATAGTGCGTCCAATATACTTGTTCCCTTAAATATAGAAACATAGAAATATTGATTTAACTCT
>NW_005187547.1:1183130-1185101 GCF_000239375.1 Pundamilia nyererei | reverse complement strand
TTTTTTTGTGTATTCCGCTCACACAAAGCAGTCCTGTCATTTTAACAGCTCATTCCCTGTATGAAAATAGATTTAAAGCAACACATGTATAATCCAGACATATTTGTTGGTGTAACCCCTTTTTGGACAACAGATCAGTGTCGGCAAAACCAGCCCTTTAAAAATGCACATACCCAGAATGGAACACCCCCGAGTTGAGGCATATTTGAATTCATCTATAGCCACTAAGGTTATTCCTTTATTTGTACTTTCACTCAAAGATGGCTTGCCTGCACACAAGACTTGCACTTACATTACCTAATGTTATCTATCTCAATCATAAACTCACTATTTTATTTGCTATCACATATTGTTTCCTTGGTCATAAATACTGAAGGATATTGATTTTTTTTTAAACATCAGTGCTTACACATGCCATTTTACCTCCTCTCAGTTCACACATCTCAGTGACCATGTAAAGGCTGAGCTCATAAAGTGTTTTTGCTTTAATCACAGACACTTTGCATCATGCTTAGCGTGCTTGTTTGAAGTGGTTTCGTATGAACAAGAGCACTCTTATGAGTGTATCCTGGGTATTAGCTATGTGTTTATCTTACTGGTTTTGGTTGAATGCTGAGGGATTGGACTTTTTGTCTGTCTTTTGATGACTTTTGGTTTGAATGGCACAGCTGTGTGCGAGCACACTAGCCTCTTAAATCTCACTCTGATTGCTACTTGCTGCCTTTGATTAATGCTCATTATGTCTGGGTGTATATGTGTGTGTGCGCCCATGTGTGCATGTGCTCACTCACAGAGCCAGTTCAACCTGACCCCCCTGCCATAAATCAATCAACACCATTGAAGTGCTAATATTGCCCCCTTTGTGAGCCATTTTCTTATTCAAGTCTCATCTTGCTGAAGGCAATCTGACGTTTACTGATGAGGATTTTGACTTTATTTTTAATGATTTCTATGACAAGTTTAGACAAGCCGCACAACATTAATTTGCAACCATTTTATTTATAATTGATTTCCCCCCCTTTAAACCCAACAATTTTTTTTGATCAAGCATGATAGCAAACTGAATATTTTGAAGTTGGGTTTTTTTTGGACTACTAGGCAAATAACAAGAGACCATCCTGTAAAATGTAAACTTTCTTTCTTTCTTTGAATTGGAAGGATTCAATAAATAATTCCATGTTTGACAATAGATAAAGACTTTTTTTCAGATATTTTGACAGAATTAATAAATTCATAGTTACTAACATGTTGTTGTTGAACACATCTGCTAATTATGTATTCACTTTCTTCTAGTTGTGAACATCAGAGTATATATATATTTTATAATTACTACATTATTCAATTTTACATCCATCAGAGGGGGGAAAAAACAATTGTGTTATTTAGTTCTAAATGTTAATGAACAGTAAGACCATCTGAGATGATATTAAGGCAAAGTCATTAAAGAACATAAATGTCCGTTCAGAGCATTTTGAACCTGTTAATTATGTTACAATCTGCCGTGTGTGTGTGTGTGTGTGTGTGTGTTTGCTAATTTTGGCCCTCAGTGTTTCAAACGATAAATAATATTTTAATTTATTCTCACTTTCCATCGACACTTATCTGTTGGCTCTTTAAAATGTCTTTTTATTCACTTGAAATACAAAGCATGCTATAGTTGGCAACTGCATAATTGGTCAGCAAGTATAAATGCTTCATTGACTGTTTGTGTCACTTCTTATTTGGACTCTGGCTGCCAAATAACAAAGTAAATGAATTCATAGATCAGCTTGCAAAAAGCAGAATACTCTAAAATGACGGGTTCCCCTCTCTGTGATTTAATCGAAATCCCTTTGTCACCACCTGAAGACTTTTCATTTGGGGTGTCTGTTCAGAGTCATTCGGTTTGGGAGACATCTTCCTGATGTTTTCAAGAAAAGTCACCCCTTCTTTCTGGGTCAGATATCCTTCTAGTTTCTGGCCCTCAATTCT
>NW_005187547.1:1181596-1182704 GCF_000239375.1 Pundamilia nyererei | reverse complement strand
ACGGCTAGCAAGCACATACATATCCAGTTTGTCAACTTTTGACCCTGTGGCCACTAAGCAGCCTGTCTTTATTTATTTATTCATTTATTGATTTGCGCTTTCCACTCAGGCTACCTACATATACATCTATACACTTTGATGGTTTAGACTTACCAGCAAAAATAGGGCAGTGCTTGTATTGAGTGTCTGCAGTTTTTAATGTGCACCACATTTGCACAGGTGGACTAGAGTGCTTTGATTTTACTTTTCCTACTGCATTTTCAGGTTTTCTATGTTCTGATTCCTCATTTTAATTAGTGTATGTACTTCTTTTAATTGCCTGACATATCTACAGACTGAACCTATTATAAGCAGAAATGACTCCCACTTTTCTGTGATTTACTACTATTCACTAAGAAATAGATAAATGCTAACATTGTTACAAATTAGCAGCACACGTGTGTTCTTAAAGACGCTCTTAACAACAACAGATTGCCTCATTACCTCCCCAAGGACTTCTATCACTCACCTGTTTTTTGGATGTTTTTTTTTATCAAAAAGTATAAAAGTACATTTGACAATAAGCCTGCGAAAACAAATGGATTGCATAAAGAAAATAAAAACCTTCAGTCTTGCGTCCTCCTCTCCACATTTCCTTGTTCAGGACATCTGTTGTATTTTTGTCCTTGGTACCTGAGTGACTCGTTGAAAGGAAAAAAAACAAAGTACTTCACAGTCCATCATTGGTGCACTTCAGAATATACCATCAGTGGGACAGATGAAGAGGACGCAAGCATGCTGAATCAGGAAGACTCACACACACACACATGCGTGCAAAATTTTTAGCTCATGAAGGGAATCAAAATGTTGAGATTCCAAGCGTAAGCAACCCTATACAGCACACATTTAAACCCCGTGTCTGCGTTCTATGTGCATAAGTGAGGGAAATTAAAGATGCACATCACAATTATACACAAAACCTACTCCGTGCTGAGCGACAGCTGCAGCTTCCTTGATATTGGTTGACGGGAACGCTTCTGTTTGTGAAGGAGGAGTATTGTTGGGAAAGATTTAAATTCAGCGAAACAGAAAAGAAAACTTGGTAATAAGATTAAGCACAGTTTTTTTT
>NW_005187547.1:1173915-1175061 GCF_000239375.1 Pundamilia nyererei | reverse complement strand
CATTCATGTTTTCTAAAAAAGAATTTAACATCTCAATTTGTCTGTCCACAGAACACTTTTCCAATTTGCCTTTGCAGTGCTTTTGAAATGTATCCTGCATTTGTGGATGGGACATTGAACTGTGATCAGACAACGATTTCCGGAAGCGTTCCTGACCCCCATGCACTTCCATGACAGAGCCATGCCTGTTTTTCAAGCAGTGTCGCCTGAAGATTACAGGCATCCTGCGCTGACGTTTAGCCTTGTCCCTTGCATACGGAGATTTCTAATCTAATCTCTGATTTAGATCTCCTCATGTTTCTGACCCGTTGCCAATTAACCAAATTAGTTATAAAATGTTCCTCAACCTGTTTCTTTTTAGTACCACTTATTTTTCCAGCCTTTATCGTTCCCATCGCAGCTTTCCTGAGACGTGTTGCTGGCATCAAATTTAAAATTAGCAAATACTTTTTAATGAAATACTAAATTGTCTGTTTAAATACTTGATTTTTATGTTCTACTGTGAACTAGATATGGGTTTACCAGATCTGTAAATCATTGAATTCTATTTTTTTAATAACATTTTTGGAATTGGGGTTGTACTAATTCTACTAATTTTGCACATTTCCTTTATTGTGGGTTTTAGTCTTCTTGCTAAAAAATTCTTTTTTTTTTCTTCCCTTCTGTTTAACAGTTGTTTCCTTTGAATCACCAGCTCAACGTTATTAAAGTCTCTTTTTTTAATTGTATTCACATGCATGAGAGAGCTTTGGTCTGATGAGTTCTGTGAGTGCTGGAGAGGACCTGGAGGGGGCTTGTAGATTTGATGCAGACATGAAGCATTCTGCTTGGGTAAAAACTGCCAACACTTCCCTTAGCTCTGAGAGAGGACAGTGGACATTACAAGGCCAAGAACACTTTACGGGTCTGATTCAGAGCCTTAAGGCAAACAAACAAAGTTAATCAACAAGAATAATAAGCTGTCTAAAGAGCCTTTCTCTGTAAATTCAATTCAATTTTATTTATATAGCGCCAAATCACAACAAAAGTCGCCTCAAGGCGCTTCATAGATGGAGAGAAAAACGCAACAATCATATGACCCCCTATGAGCAAGCACTTTGGCGACAGTGGGAAGGAAAAACTCCCTTTTAACAGGAAGAAACCTCC
>NW_005187547.1:1142933-1171768 GCF_000239375.1 Pundamilia nyererei | reverse complement strand
TACGTGTTTGAGAATTATACCACGGAGTCAAATACTTCTGATTAGAGACCTTAGTTTTCACTGGAGCTACAGTATCCAGAGTCATATGTAGTGAGGAGGTAAAATTATTAACAAGATAATCGACCTCTGTTGGGGTAGCGTTCGGATAGCTGCTCTGCTCTATGTTGGTACAGGGCATTGAAGATGATAACAGTGGAGCTTGGGTTAGACTCTGTTTATAAAGTGCTTTGCTGGACAAGTTGTTATTGTGACTACTTTTGTCCTGTGTGTATTGTGAGAGTTTGTTATGATCCAGGAGATATCTAGGCCTTCATACACATCCACACTCCCCTTTCTGTATTTGTGATGATCCTCATTGACGTATTTTTTCCGCAAAGCTCTTTACCCTAACCTTTACCATTACAACTAGTGTGGCTAACTCCAAACCTGAACTGTTACAGATTTTCCATTATACTTCTGTCTCCTATTAATCCGTCATTATTCTTCCATAGACAACCTTCAAATGCAATTTTTATTTATTTATATAGTGCCTGCATATAATAACAGTCGCTTTCAAGGAGCTTTGCATTGTAAAGTAAAGACTCTACAATGGGCATGTCATTGAAGAGTCACTATTCTGCTGTATTCCAGCTCTTCAACTTGTTCCAAGCTGTTTTTCAGTCTTGATTATTGTATGGCTCGGTCAATGGTTCACTGATACTCAAGGTTCCAAGTAGAAAATAAGCACAAACACTGATTTTTCCTTCAGCTTTGACTCTATTGTATATGTTTTATTAAATCAGCAAATGATTTACTGAAATATCCAGGGAAATAGGTTTTAAATTTCCAGACAGCATTTTAGTCCCTCGCCCCAAATTGTGTAATTAAATACTCTCATCAGGTCTGTATAAACATCCGTATAAGTTAAAACCTCACAACAGCAGGGATATTTCTAATCTATAGTCACCAAAATATTGAAATCCTTGAAAAATACTTAAAAGAAAAAAAGCCAAAAAGCACTTTAAATGTCACCGTGAACTTGTTTTGTAAGAGACAATGTTACAGGATATTTTTGTGTATCATATGCATAATCTCAAAAGCATGAGAAGTTTCCCTTTGTATGGTTTAATCTGTATTATGGTGTTATTGTGTATTTTGTGTTAAAAGAATGAATTCCACCCGAATGGATTTTCACATTTACAGTTGCAAACTATGTTCCCACCAATGTACATGTAGGCACTGAAGTTTCAGGCAGGTGGATGGAGACTACTTTGGATTAACAAGCACCAGGTTTTAATTTATTTATTTTTTCTGTTTCCGTCAAACAGAAAAATCTTCACACACAACCACCTTTAAAAGAGTTATTCATGCATTCATGGTCCGTTTTTCTTACTATCAGGAGTGTTTGTGTGTAGATCTGGGCAGATCTGAAGGACTTTCAAACTTCCTTTAAAAGCTATAAAAGAACTTTTCACTTAATGTTACCACTGAAATTTCCAACATGTTTTCTCAAAGTGTAGTTCCTCCCTGAAAGCTTAAAGACATTGATTGCTTCGTTTCCTTTTCTGTGTATGCTTTAATTTGTGTGTAATCAGAGTTTGACATATTTAAGATTAACCAGAACTGTTGCATTGTTCTCTAAGCTAACTTCTCTATTTTTTCCCCCTAAAATATTCAGTAGTCATTACTTAATTATACATAATCACTGCTTATTTGGAGTCATGCATTATCAAACTGTAAATTCAGCTGTCAGATTATGGTTGATCTCACTTTCCTTTACTTGCTGGAGGTAGGTAAAACAGTGATAGTTTCCACAGGCTAGCAAACCACACATTTCTTCTTATATACTTTATATTGTTGCAGTTCTGAAGGGCTCAGAGAAACAAGCACAATGCAATTTGAATCTGCTGTAAAAACAGTCAAGTGCATTGCCCGAACAGAGTGTTAGGAAGGTTTATTGACTTGGTGAAGAAACTGCTGGTGCTGGTGTGTATGTGTGTGAAGTTATTGACCTGGACCAGCTACTAGAGGCTTTGACTGGGACAAAGATCTCATATCTGCTCCCAGGCTATTCTGTTTTAGCTTAGTTTGACTAAATTTCTTCAATGTTGATCCTTTTTTCATTTGTTTTCCAACCTTTCTTGCGTCTATTCCTTGTGTCTTCATCATTTGTAAGCTATTACTCTGTCTAAAGTAATTATGCCTTGTGTAGAACAGTTTATTTGTATAACTTGATTTGATTTTACATTTGTCCCTGCAATCATTAAACCAAAACCACCCATAATCCCCTTTGTTTCATGGCCAACACTTAAAAATTTGAGTCTCTTTTATATTGTTTTTTACTTTGAGGCTAAAACAAAATACCCAGACCAACAGGGGCGATTTTTCCCTTCATCTTTCAAGAATCAAAGAGAACCTCCTAAAGATCAGAGCTTCTTTCTTTAGCCCTGTTAAATCACACCCCACAGCGATTGTTCAGCAGCCAACAAAACAAACTATCTTTCTACAAGTAGCTACAAAAAAGCCGTGTGCGTGCCACTTTGTGCGTATGTCATAGTTGAGCAACGTTTATGTATTGTGTATGTTTATGTATGTGTTTGTGTGATAAACTGTGTGTGTATATAAGAATCATATGGATGGATAATGAGTGCAGAGGATAGTTGAGGTAAAAATGAGTGCATCTGTGCAAGACTGTTGTGATAAAATGTACAATGGTTGCTAGAACAGCGTTTAGCGTTGTGTTTGTAAGTCTACAAGCCACTGCTCAACAGTGGTGTTCAGAACAAACCAAAGGCGGATGTTCAGGTTTACGACTCAAAAGAAGAAACTACAATACTGTTTCTGACAAAGTTTTTTTTTTTTTTTTTTGGTCACTTTCTTTATTGCATACCTGCAGCACCACACAACATCACCGTCCGTCAGCAACCTTCTCCAAATTGAAAGAGGTGCATGCATTTACACACATGGTGTAACAGTAGTTACAGTACACTCGTAATGTTGTAAATAACTGAAAAAAATAATTGCAGACATTTGAACACGATGACAGGGATCGGTGATTTATATACTTGAGCTGCTTTTTTTATTAGTTGACTGCTTTAAGTATTAAAATGTCGTCCCCATGCGAAGAAAACTCTAACCCAATGCATTAAATATCAGCTGCTGTGCTGTGAAATCTTGCGTGTATTAAATAATTCTGTAATAGTGGTTTGTTGCATCATTGTGGGAATGTCTGAATGAAGTTGTGACGGGCATGAATGTAATACTAACCTATGTCTGAATGACGTTACGTATCCCACTACAACATGCACCGACTGCTTCTCGCCCGGATTAGTCTTCCTGCTCAAAATGAAAACGACAGCAGCAAAATCATTTGGATGATGTTTAGTGGCACAGATAAAAATGGTGATTAAAATTCAAAGCCACAGTCGTCTCCTTGTTCTTGTTATGATGTGGATTAATTATCAATTAAACACATGATCCCGCAAATCTTTACTGGATCTTCGGTGTATCCTGGGATGTTGCTCTCTGGATGGTGAAATAAAAAACCATCATGCTGTGTAAAGACATTCAGTCCTTCTTTGTAAAGCTGTGACGTTCTTCAACAGATGGAGTAAATACAAATCTAAATACACATACATACGCAGATATGAGAGGAAAAAACAAGCCAAAACAAATGCATGCATAAACTGTTATAACTGGAGAACTACTTTGGAACTACTCCTTACAATCTTTACATTATTTATGTTTTATTTAATTCAAAATGGTAAATATAAAGGTCAATCAAGTACAGTAAAAATTGGTCAGCAGTTTTGGTACTGTGAGAAAGTGTTGAGTCCTGCTGGAAAAGATATCAGCATCTCTATGAAGCTTGTTGGCGAAAGAATGCATGAAATGCTCTGAAACCTCCAGTAGGTTGCAACATTGACTTTTTGACTTGATCATACATAGTGGGTAAACCTTCACCACCATTAGAAGATGACCACATGGGACCCTAAATCAGTACAGAATGAATAAACTTCACACTAGCTTGAATTCTCCTGCCGTAGGACCTTAAGACTGTCTATAGGACCTTGATTTCCTTGACTTAAAATGTTACTTTTATCTAAAAAGGGCCACTGAGCAGCAGTTCAGTACTTAGACACTTTTGACGTTGTCTCTGGTTCAGGGGTGGCTTGACATTGGTAATGTGACAGTTTAGCCACATTCCTACCCATCTGTGGCTCTTGTTGCACTGTCTTCATTCCCCGTGTTCTTGAATCGACTTTTCTTGACAGTCCTCTTAAGGCTTCAGTCATCCCTGTTGCTTGTGTGTGCACTTTTTCCTGCCACACTTTCCTCTACCACTTAGTTTTCCATGCAGCACTGTGAACAGTCAGCCTTTTTTGAAATGACCTTCTGTGGCTCGCCTTCCTTCTGGACGGTGTTGATGATGGTCATCTGGGCCACTGTCAAGTTTGCAGTCTTCCCCAAGCATGTACAGAGCTAAATTAAGCTACACAGTATTTTACTGTTTGAGCAGTAATGTGTTGAAAAGCTGAATTAAAGATACCAGGGTTCAATCAAAATTAAAATTAAAGAGAAGTTTGACATATGCACTTAGACTCCATGAAAATTACATTTTTATCAATTAAATTACAAAAAATAACTTTTTCAACAATACTTTCTTTTTTAGATGCACTCATGGAACATTAGTATGTGTGCATACATTTCCACATAAATTTTTTATTTATAATTTTGTAATGTACTTGAAGGGGAAAGGAGAATTTGACTATGACTAAATAAAAGGTATTTTTTATCTTCCTGGAAAAATATTTTGTTTTCAGTTTAAGTGCACTAAGAAAGGCAACAATTGAGTGCTTGCTGTCCAGTAATAATGGTCTTATGTTTTGTTTTTTTTACCCACTTCTCCCCCTGAAAATAAAACCCTTTAAATAAAAACAATTTATTTGATTGCTTTTTGAGTCTGTCTCATCCTCTGCAGGTGTTCTATGTGAGAGTCAGTCAATGATGAGAGGAAGTGGCTGAAAACAAAGAGACAGCCCAGAGACAGTAGAGAGGGATGTAAGAAAAAGGGTAAACATGGAAAAAAAAAGGAAGAAGAGAGCGCAGAATATGGACGTCTGCAAAAATGGAAATACCTTGGGCGATATGTCAGAGCCATGACTTCTAAGGCTCTGACATTTTGCTAAGGAAATGATCAGTCAGCATACTCTGAGTAAAGGTCTCATCACTGACAGAGTTAAAATGCAAATGCTACCCACAGGACACCTGAATTTGAAACATTTTCAAATGCAGTTAGGTCCAAAAATGTTTAAACGGTGACACTTTTCTCACAGTGTTGCTTTAAGCCCTGAATGCTGTCAGCCTGTTTTCATGGGCTCAAATGAAATGGACAGTTTACTCAAAACTGTTAAATGAAAAAGTATGGCTACTTTTTTCATTATTGTTTTTTTCATTAATTAGAAGATCAAAGCCTGGCTTCGGTTTAAACTTGGCTTTTAAAAAGTACTTCTGTGAACCCCAAGTCAAAGCAGATATCAGTGCAAGTTGTCTTAGCCTGCAAAAAGAAAACAAATCCATCTGAGAGACGGCGTGAACATTGGGACATCCACAGTTTGGTACATTGTGCTGTGTTTGGCAACATAAACTGGCCTGGAAATCCTCAAGTCGCGTGTGTGGTGATCACAGTCATGATATAGAAAAACCTCTTCACAACAAGGTCATGAAAAATCTCCAGGAGGCAGGAAGTTATGTATGAGAAAACTATGAAAACAAACACTCTAATACTAAGTAAAAGACAAAGGAAAAAAAAAAAAGTTCAAATATGGAGAAAAAGGAGCAACTGAAACAGGCTGCATGCCAGGTGATGCATGTGCACATTAATCAAGTCTACCATAAAGAGAAGAGTGAAAATACAAGGATTTAACACAAGTGGAGCTACTGATCCATTGGTCACTTTTAGTCACGGCTGTCCAAGAAGATGACCCTAAAGGTGATACTGGCCAAAGTTACGTCAGAGATGAAGGGAAGTATTAATGAATAATTTATACCTGTTAAATTATGTTTAAAATGAATTAGCCGTTTAGGAAATGTGCGGGCATATATATAGTCATGAAGCACAGAAACTGTGATGAATTGATTCTTGTTCAAATGTGGAAACGCTTCCCCCTTTTTGGTAAGAAAACTAGTCCTAAATAGATTTTATTCTTTCCTGTAGAACTTTCAAAAAAGTTCTTCTACTCTTCTATGAATCCTTCGGAGAGTCAACAACATTCCTCCACAAAAATGTGCTTTCTCTCATTTCATCCGACACTAAATTGCCAGATGGGGAGACCTTGTAGTATTTGATTTTCTGATATCCTGAATAGACTGTTTTCTGTATGCATCTGAATTGCATCGTGTGTAGACTTTTTTTTCTTCTTTTTTTTTTTTAAATGCAGTTTTCTGAACTGAATAGTGTTCGCCATCTCTTTGCAAAGCACTAAAACTGAAGTGGCTCTGAAACCTTGAGATTTTAATTAAAAGGTGAACGGCGGGCACTAACATAAAACT
Source organism: Pundamilia nyererei (assembly GCF_000239375.1). Classification (NCBI taxonomy): domain Eukaryota; kingdom Metazoa; phylum Chordata; class Actinopteri; order Cichliformes; family Cichlidae; genus Pundamilia; species Pundamilia nyererei. The sequence goes on along the minus strand of NW_005187547.1, from coordinate 1,165,237 downwards.
TGAAAAAAAACATGAAAGAGCAAAGCTTTTATTGAATATTGGATCTCCGTAAATAGAAGCTTGACTGAGGAAGCTTGCTTGAATTAAAACTGAAGAAGAAACGCGGCCTATGTAACAAAAACTGCAACCCCATAGCCAACGCATCTATGCACGGCAGATATTCATAAACGTCTGCTGTGCATGTGTACGCTGCAGCAGTAAATGTGTTCTTTTTCAGCGAAACTAGCACAGTTTTATTGGATGAGCTTAAATCAAATGGCTTTACAGCTTGTTTATTGTGAGTGGTTAATTGATGTCCACCTTTAATATAGTACAATTTTTCCTTTTTGTCTGAGTAAATCCATTGGATAACTTCTTTCTCTCTCCTTTTCACTCTTCCTCCCTCTGTCTGTGCAGGTAGGGGAGAGACAGCATGTGTTGGTGACAGAGGAGTCATTTGATTCCCAATACTATGTGGCTCACAACAAGTACTACGAACAGGTAAGGTTATTGTCCAGATACATTAACCAACGACTCAAGCACAGAATCCATAAATCGTGTTTGTTTCTCACCGTTTATATATCAAATATATTTCTTAAATGCAATCTCAAGGAGCCAGTGAGGATAACTGTGAGCCGTGCCTTTGCTGAATTTAATTGTTCTCTACCAAATAAAAAGTGTGAATTTTAGTGTGGTAATATTTAAAAAAATATTTTGATAGTGAAAATTTAATCTAAGTGCACAGACTTATGAATAGCTTGTCTGCTAAAGAACCATTCAGCCAAGCTCTTGCACTGTATGCATCAATAATGCTTAAGATGCTCTCCACATACACTTTCCTCCATAGAAAACTCTAGCGGAAAGGCAAATTAATCAATAATTTAACGAATATGTTTTTTCAGTGTGAAACTTTTCCAACTCTTCTTCATGTCTCAGGACTAGTCACATTAAGTGTCAGATACTTGAGCTAGTATTGAGTAAACTAGGTTAGTTGTAATATCAAACACACTCACAAATACACACATACACCCTGCGGTGGTCATGGCAGCATTTGGAGGCTGATAGCAGCAGTACTATTTTTTTTTAACTGTACTAACATTAAGGTCAGCCCTAAAGACATGAACATTCCATCCTGCAACCTCACACACACATATACCTTTGCATGGCTTCAAAGACCCTCTCAACCTGTGAAAAATCCACTTTAAAACATCTTCAAATAAATCAATTTCCTCCTGCTTTAACCATCATCAGAAACATGTTTGAAGTTATGCTTTTTATTAGCAGGGAGGGCAAAGGATGGTAATAATTTTTCCTCCCTTCCACTTCCCTCTCCTCCCCTCTTCTCCTCCTCCTTTGCACTTTCTTCTGTAGGCTATAAACTTCAGTTACAAGTGTTACTCGGTTCATGTGTGCGTTGCATGAGTGCGCACTCCTTAATGCGTGCCTGGATTTGTGTATGTCTTGGCATGCGTGTCAGCTGACCGTACTTAAGCACAATCTCTGACCCTCTTGTGTTGAAATATCCATACTCCTGCTGAACATGCAAACACTTTAAACATTTGCCTAAAATAGTTTGGGACGCTCTAGTGCTGTTAAAACAGACTCCACAGGCAATAGTCCCATAAGTCCCGTAAGTGGTGAGGTGCACACTCCATGAATCACACTTGTCTTTTCAGCACATCAAACAGATGCTTGGTATGAATTAGACTGGGAATGCTGGGAAAGGGAACACCTGGAAATCAGTCATCTTCTTCAAATCATTCCTGAAGAATTTTAGCATTTTTATAGCTGTAAGAGCCCACGTGTAAGACTACAGTTTAATTAGCTGCCAGTAACTTGTAGTGGGATGTCGTGCTTCCCATCATTTACAAAGTGAGCCCTAATTTCGCTGCAAAATAGCCATTTAATAAGTTTGTAACTACAACATTCTCTGATAAAATCAAGCTTTTTTGTCACTTAGGCCAGCGGTCCCCAACCCCCGGGCCTCGGACTGGTACCGGTCCGTGAGTCGTTTGGTACCGGGCCGCGAGAGTTGAGGCTCAGGTGTGAAATGTATGGTTTTCAGGGTTTTTATCGTTTTCAGCGTTGTTTTGTTATCATTTTTATCGTTAACTCTGTTTTCCTGGGTCTTTTCACGTGTGTTATGAATAAATCTTCTTTTTTTCGGTACCAGTACTAGTTTTATTTTGTTGTATTTATCCGCGACACCTTAAAGGCCGGTCCGTGAAAATAATGTCGGGCATAAACCGGTCCGTGGCGCCAAAAAGGTTGGGGACCGCTGACTTAGCCTACAGCCACACTAGCCCGGATAGATTTGAAAATGGTGTTTTCGTCTGAAAACGCTCCGCGTCCACACTAGCGTTTTCAGTCGTTTTCACAGAGTTGTGCGTCCACATTGAAACGGCCGAAAACGTTTATGATCCAGTCCTGCGCATGCGTGCAACGAAAGAAGATTCGACCTGCCACATTTCTGTCTGCCGCTTATTTGCTTTCCCGAAAAATGTTGAGGAAAAGCACCGAGTTTTTTAAATGGATTAACAATGAGGTGGAGTTGTTGCTGCGAGTAACACAAAAAATGGTAAATGGCCTGCATTTGTATAGCGCTTTTCTAGTCCCTAAGGACCCCAAAGCGCTTCACACTACATTCAGTCATTCACCCATTCACACACACATTCACACACTGGCGATGGCAAGCTACATTGTAGCCACAGCTGCCCTGGGGCGCACTGACAGAAAACTACAAAGTTGCAAAAGCAAGTGAGAGTTAAAGAATTTGAAGAAAAGCTATCTGGAGCATGCACAGACTGATATTAATATTTAATAGGGCTGTTAAAACTGAGAGCAAGCAAAACAACTGCTGTATAATGCCCTCTGCTATTTTACTTTAATTGGTCACATGACTGCATCACATGACTAACATGCGTCATTGTTTTAGAAACTCTCTCCGTTTTCGCTGTCCACACTGCGACGCGAAAGCACCGTTTTCAAAAGTACGCGTTTTCGAGAGCGTTTTCAAAAAGCTGTGATTTTCCACCATTTCCGTGTCGGTGTGGACGGGAGGCCAAAATGGAGAGAAAACGACGGACGTAGCCTTAGGTGATGTTTATGAAACGAGTGCTCATAAAGCACCGGCTCTTCCTCTTACACGCTCACTTTTATGAGTCTCACTGCAGACACATTGGTTCTGTTTTAACCCAGGTGTTCATAGCAATAGTAGGTAAGTCACAGGAAAAGGGCATGAAAGGGGTCATGGGCAACAGACTGAAAGTTACAACCAGCTTCATTTGGAATCCGTCTAAAACAGAGAGGTTAATAGACACATGGCAGAGAAAACAAAAGGTGGTGACCTGAAACATAACAGATACATTCAGGAGACATTAACTTGTCCAAAAGGTGCGTTATATGGGACCATTAAGGCAGCTCACTGATCTCCAGTTCATACACATTATACATTACAGATGTTGTGAGTTCAGCCTCACTTTAATTCTTACCATATTGATCCATACAGATCTAATTATTCTAAAAAGATTGTGTAGCAATAAAAGTGTAAATGGATGGAATAATGGATGACGAGAAAGGGAAGTTAAGGTAGTTGAACTGTAAAAGAAATAGTGAGTTTGAGAGGAAAGGAAAGGAGGAGGATGTGCGGGCTGAAGGAAATGGGGAATAAGGAAGAGAGAGGTGTGAGAGTGAACAAATGGCCTAGTTTCACTTTGACACCATCAGATGGATATCTATCCTGACGGCTGTAATAGGTACCCAACCCACCTGTGTGTGTGTGTGTGTGTGTTAGTGTCTGAGTGAGGCAGCAGGAGAGGGGGTTTCCAATGAAATCAGACAAGCTCTTTCATCATTTAATCACTATGTAATGGGCAACGAATGACCCTCACCTACACACACACACACAAAGACAGCTATCTCTTCCACAGCCCTGCGGTTTCACTTCTCCACTCACAGTCTGGCTGCTGGTAACTTACACGCACACACACAGCCTCTCTCTGTGGTCAGAGTGTTGAGCAGCAGGTGTGTTGATTGGGCAGACGTCGTGCTGGCTTTGTGTCTGTTTGGCCAGCACTCCGTCTCCTATCATATTTTACCAGCTGGATGAAGGCTGACAGATTAACACTGAGGCAGGCGTGCCTCTGCCATCAGACCAGTAACAATCTCTCCTCCAGTTCATACGCTATTCTCTGCTCAGTCAGTGCCTAAGCCCTGCAGAGTAGTGTAATGGTTAGACGGACCACCAGATGATCCGAGTCGGCACGTCAGCGCTTTGCTGAAGCCAATGTGTACAAGACATTGAATTCCCAGCATGTCTGAGGCTGATGACCCAAACTCTGATCTGTCCTTGGAAAGGATTAAACAAAAACGTTACAGGACTTATAGCAGGGACAAGGATCAGTGACATGCCATCTTATTATCATCATTATTCATTTTGTACATCATCTTTATCTTTGATGATGTATAATAATATGCTAACAAGTTCTCAAACAACTTTTTCAAAGGTTATTGTGTAGTGTCAGATGTAAACCATCTAGGTGGATGGATTTACATCTGCTATTATTCTCCTAAGGTGTTCACAAAGCTTGATTAAAAAATGATGCCTTCTTCACAAAGAAAGTCACACTTTTGCAGCGATTAGAATTGAAGAAGTTTTTATAACTGCCTGACATCCTTCAAAAATGCACGCACACCAAATCATTTAATTAGTGTTTACTACATAAAACGACTGAATCTGAAAAGAAGAGCCGAAGAAAGGGAGTAAATCGGCACGATAATCATACACCATACATCATTATCAGCTTGTTGACTTTGTAGCTAGTTTGAAATTGTCTTTGAAGGAAAAAGTATTTTCATACAGTCTTTATTTACAGGAATAAGTCATTAAGAACAAATTCCCTTCCACATGAATCCGTAATTATAACTCTTTGTTTTCCCTTTCCTTCCTGCTGTGATCAGCTAAGATGTGCAGTTGCCATGGTGAAATAATAAGACAAACCAGCAAATCCTTCCCTCTGGTTTAGCGCCCAGCTGTTCCTGTACTTGTCGACCTTGAGGTCTTCCATAAATGGAACTGAAAGCACTCAGTTGGGGGGGTTTGTTTGTTTTTTTCCGCTGTTGTCGTTGTTGGTTTTTATTGTGAAGCCGTGGACTGGCTAAATCAATATGGAGGTTGACAGATGTAAAGAACCAGGGAACATTATCTGGTGGAGTGGACGGTTATATAGGTCTGCTTTTTTATGTCAGCCACAGTAAAGTCTTTTAGTTATCTTCCATGTACTCCACTGAAGGCGACTAAGCGGCAAACAACACAACTGTATCCATTATATTCTACCTTGAAATTTTAGCAATATGCAGTTGTTAGAATTTTTGCCTTAAAGTGTTTTTTATTTGTGTATTTTTTTGCAGTGAAGTCAGTTATGATGTCCTCCGATTTGCAGGTGCTGGTACCTAAAAGGGTGGAGTTTAAAGGAAAGATGATTGTGGTGGACGTCTATGAGGCAGGAAAACACTTCATGAAAGGCAAACCAGTAGAGGAAAGTAAGCCGTTCACTCCTTCCATTGCCATGCCGCTTCAGAAAGGAGAGGTGTCTGGTCTGCTGCAGGTAAGCACATACATGCATGCTTACAGTTACAGTAATTAAATTAATGCCTAGATGTGTCATTGTCTTGTCAGTCACTCATTATGGTGCTATGACATTTTTAAATGGATGCACAAACAGATATCGTCTTTCAAATATTCATATACAGTATACCAAAAACACACTTGTTGAAAACATGAAGAACACCAGGTGATCACAGTATAACACAATATAAGGTAAACTTCAGGGATATCAATGTGTCGAGTTACAAAGTATAAATCACTGTGAGTCCATTATCCCTGCTCTGGTCCACTGGAGAGGCAAAAACAACACAACCCCCAAAAAGGGAAGTTTTGTGCATGTTGGCTACAGATCAGTGCTCTCTCCTTCTCCCTCCTGACTAATTTCTCTCTACTTTCGCTTTAGGCTAGTGTGTCAATGTGACCATACCTACAGCCCATTCAGGCTGCACAAGCAGACCTGCTCCTCCAGGATTGCACTTCTGCACATGCCTTCACAAGACGTTTTGTGTCTCAGCACAGTCTCAGGAGTGTGAAGGAGAGCTGGACATGACCATAGAAGGGCACTGAGCCAGCAACAAGGCATGGTATCTGCTGCTTTATGTGATGAGAAACAGGAGGAGACATAAAATGCATGCAGCAGGCTACTTGTGCATGTTTCTACTCAGCCTATCAGAATCGGCCTCCATGAGGGTGGCATGAGGGTTCTTGGTCCTTTATTATGATCTGTGCACAGGAGTGCTCACTGCACGGTGCAAATATGTACACGGCACCGTATGCTAACACAGTAGGTTACATGTGTGCATGTTACTGAAGAATTTTGTAGGGTTCTGGTAGAGCTCCTCCTGCTCCTCCTTGTACAAAAGAGCAGATTTGGGTCTTGGTGCTTGGTTGATGCACTTTTACAGACCTGTCCAGCTGTTCTTGTGTACAGTATTTACTCCCTATTCTTGAGACAGTGCTGGGAGACACAAAAAGCTTCTTGCGCCAATGAAAATGTCCTGCTGCAAGAAGTGGAACACTTGTGCAATGTGAATGGGTTGCAGGTACTTTCCCATAATACCAAGAATGACAAGAAAAGTAACAATGGTCTATGGCTCCAAAGACATTCTCCTTTTTTATTTTATTTTTTGGAGGTTTTGTTGTTGAGCCTCCTGTGCAACTGCTGTCACTTTAATTTGCACCAAAGCAGGTGAAAGTGACTTATGCTTCCAAAGTGGACACATATATATCCCTGAAGTTTAACTGACTCCACGATATACTTTCACGACCCAGTGTTCCCTTTTATTAAGACCACCTCACATGATGTGGTACTACTGGTTCCTGTTCTAATAGCCACTTGGTGGATAGTGCTCTGAACAAATCAGCTACAGCATCTTGGGAACAAGGTTTGTAGGTTGCTCTTTGTAAGCTACACTGTAAGCAAACTGATAGTTGTCCAAGGTGGAACAAATAGTGAACCTGAGACGGTGAGTTGTGTTGGAAATGTAATGTGCAGCAGGTACACCTAACAGATAATTACAGTTGCAAAAAAGTGTTTAAAATCAGGATTAGGATGCGTTCACTGCTCATAAAGTGTGGTGTGGACTTCATCTTACACTCAGTTCTTTATGTATTTTGCAAATCAGATGAAGGTTATATATTGTATCAGCAGTTAGTACAGAAATCTTGGTCTGCAAACTCTTTCTTGGGACTATGGATGTATTTGATCAAATACTGGGGTCTTGTCTTTTTCAATTAGTGAGAGGATCTATATCTCACTCTGTGCACTTTCTTTATCAAAACTATTAAAATTTTGTTTACAACACGCTATTCAAATTGTGTGCACTCAGCAACTGAGTCAGGTGTGTATTTATGTTTGTCCATAATTTGAATCCATGCTCAGTCCTGTAGTTTAGGAAGAAGCCCCAGTGTATCATCCGTGAGATAAGTAATTTCAGATAAGCTGCAGGCCGGCTAAACTGTCCTTTTCAACACACACACACACACACACACACACACATGTACACACAAAACCATGTTAATGTATCTGTTTCACTGCATGTTATTTTTCACTCTGACTAGCTATAGCTTATAGCTCAGGACATGGAGCCACAGAGCAGAATATGATACACTTTCTAATTTCACACTCCATCAGCCTTTACTGCCAGACGTAGAGGGAGGGGAAGAAAGGAACAGACAGAGACATGGTGGGAGGGGGCATGGATGAAGAGGAAAGCAAGCAGAAAGAGAAATGGAGAGCAGAAACTGAGATAAAAAAGAAAGGGAAAAGAAGGATTTCACAGGAAGCCAAGTGGCACGTCACTCAGCAGTAAAAAGTTCAGAAGAGGAGACTAGGCCTTGTAAAACTACTAGCTTTGTGAATCCCGCAGGTCATCCAGCACACATGCATTCGCCCCTCACCCAGCTTCATTCTCAAACGCTTGCAGTCTTCCAAAAGAAAATCTTACACAATAATCCAGGCCTTATTTTGTTGGACACTAAAGAAACATGTGGATTGCCCATAAATTCATACACACACACATCAGATCACACTTCAAGATAGATGAACCAAAATCACCTCAGGCAGCACTAAAAGAAAATGAAAAAACAAAAAAACAATACACCAGTAATCCCTTCAAAAATGAAACGATGGGCCTGTATAGAGCCAGTTTACCCAAACGTCTACTGGTAACTTGTTTTCTCGAAAACCTCTGTAGAGGAGGCAGTTACACTCCAGCATCCCTAAGCTTGATTAAACTCGGATTCATGGAACTTTGACTCATTTTAACGAGACGGGCACTGTTAGATGTCCATACTTGATCGTTATCACTAAGTAATGGTTAAAAACAAACAGGGCTGCACATATATAAATGGTGTAAATAGTGCAACACAGACTAATTGTGGGTCGATTGTGCTAACTTTTGGAAATATTCACATATTGAATGCCTATTCAGATCCAGCAACAACCCAGCACTCTACCTGCACACTGTTTTTCATGCTTAATGGGCAAATACATATATTTCCAGCTATTCCCTTACCCAAGGTGAAATTCTGGAATTTTTTAAGGTGAGAAGGGAGATAAGGTCACCGAGAAGTAGAAGAGAATTTATGTTAAGAGGTTGAGTTTGACAGAAGGAAGAAGAGAGTGAATCTTTTGGAATTGCAGTAGCTGAATAGGAAACATTGATTTTTATTTTTTAATCTATTTTTTTTTATATCTCTTTGCAAACAAAACTGCTGCTGTGAAGGTTTTTGAGTTTGACTGTCTTGACTTGCTGGTACTTGAGCAAGTCAAGGACTTAGCAAATGACAACAAAATGTAGAGAATTTATTTGGAGAAGTATCAAATGAACTGAAGGAAGGCAACTAAGAAATCAAGCTAAAAGACAAACAGAGGCAAATATTAGTGTTTGTCTTAATTAAATATTGTGTCTGAACTTGAAAAGTTCCGTTTATGCTTCTCTGCTTTCCATGGTGTATTTGCAATTAAGCACTGAGTTATATTAAGTAAAATCTCCCGTGATACTGACGATCTGCAATCCTGATGACCTGCATTGTCAGCTCTTAATGGTACTGAGTTGCACTTAAGCGGAGCGTAGTAATCTACCTAGTCTCTGGGCAAAACAATAGTATCTGGAAAAGACAGGCTTATTGTACGAGTATACAAAATGTTTTCCCATTTTGTTGAGTCTATTAAAAATTCCAAAGTTAAGAAAAAACGTATATAAATATAGCAGGTGAACAGTATCTGAAAGCTATATTCTTTATAAATCCACTAAATACCTGACACATGACCCGAGAGATGCATCTGACCCTTCACTTGATACAGTTGACCTACTGTTCACTGAAGCCTCATCAGAAGTGGTTTCAAGAAGCCATTCTGTAAGAAACAGTAATGGGGAAAAGGGCTGAGGTAGAAGCACAGTGGCAGCAGGTGGAGTTAGTTATGGAGTGATTAATTAAAATTTGGATTTTTTTTGGTTTAAATTGTTTTCAATGTGTACAAATGAGGTCGAGAGAGAGGTGCAACAGTGAGTGTCTGCAGCTGAGTCCACTGCAGAAAAAGGTGGAGTAAGAGACGAACGAGTGATTGCAGTAAGGCGCATATTCACTCCTGTGTCTTGTGGCAGGGTCTATAATTGCAGGCTTGTAGCAAAAGGAAAAAAAGAGCAGGATAAGAGACTGTGTGTGATGACGTGCATGATAGCTGGATGGCTGATAGAAGGAAAGAATCTGAGCTTTGTCGTTTCATCTAGGATGCAGAGGAGCAATGTAAGGCAAAAAAAAACCAAGAAAAAGAAAGTGGCAGATAAGTGGGTGGTTGGGATCGGCAGGGGAAAGGACTGAGGTCTGTAATGTCCAAAGTGAGATGTCTTTCATGTCAGAAATGGAGAGTAATGAATGCACAAAAGCCAGCATGCAGTGATGTGTGTGAGGACAAAGCATCATGGCCAGATGGATAGATGGATGCATTTATAGAAGAATAGGATATGAAAGCCTGCGTGGATAGCTGGGACAGATATATTTGGATGAATGTGGCTTAGTTGGCCAAAACTGGTGAATGAGTTGGTTTAATAGGTGCAGAGATGTGTGAATATATCAACAATGTATTACAGTTACGGATGGATGAGTAATGTGGATAAATTAATAGTGATCCAAAAGCATCCCCAAATTTTTTTGCAAAGAATATGTGTCTGTGACGATGCTTTTATGGACCAGATGAGGCAAAATCCACAGAAAACACAAAACCTCTGTTGGACGTTTTGGTTTTATTGTGTAACTAATCCCAAAGTGTAGTAAATTGTGTTTTCTTGCTTTAAACACTGGACAAGAAACACTTTTGATTTTCTACAGAGAGAGGAAGATCATCACCTTATGTATAGATCTTTTTGTGTGTATTGTTGAACCTCATGTCGGCCACCTTAAGATCTATAAACTGCTAAGTGTGCTTTTTTCCCACCATGTAATAAAAAGCATTAATGACGCCATACTTTTTCTTTTATTGAGATGGATCACATCTTCCTTCTCTTTCCCGGTCTCTCGCTCTCTCTCTCTCTGTTACTTTCTCTACACCTGTTAGTCCTTCATTCACACAAATAGCACTTTCAACATGAGGGGAAGGACAGTAATGAGTCTTTTGGTGAGACACAATAGCAAAGAAAGCACATCATGGTGAAGGAAAAAGTTTCTTCACCAGTCCTCATCTGCAGACGAAATTAAGGGGTTGAATGAGAGACAGAGAGAGAGAGAGAGAGACTGGAAAATAAAGCAGGAATGATGGCGAGAGAGTGAGTGAGATGGAGAGATCAAGACTCAGAGAAGGAGCTTGGAGTGCCATATAATAATCAGCTCTTTTCACAGCATATTTCCTCAAGAAGACCAAGAGAATAGAAAGGGAGAAGAAAACTGCTCTGCTCCCTCAAGAGAGTAAATTGACAGCTTGTATGGAAGGCAGAATGTAAAAGGGAGAGATCTGGAGGAGGGAAAGAGGGAAGAATCTAGGTAGTGAACAATGTTCCTCCATAACCACAAATTGGCAGGATAACAGAAATGGAGTTGAAATTTGCCAGCTTTTTCTCTCTCTCCTTTACGTTCGATGTAAATTCCCAGTAAGAGAAGGCATCTGGTCAGTTTGTAGTTTTTGAAATACATCTTCTAAATGCAACTAGAAAAAAAGGGGTTTTAGTACAGAGCGTGTGGGTGGGATTGCCTTTGCTTTGCATCATAGTGTTTATAGCACGTAAACTCAGACACACTTGCATATAGCAGTAGTCAATGGTAAAAGAAAGCTTATACACACATGTTGATTATTATACGTACACATTTCTAAGCACATACTTGCTTATGCTGTCTTCCCCCAGTGTGCCTGGCAGACTCTGACTGGCCGCGGGCTGTATGAGGTGCTTCTGTTTTGTTTATGTGATGATTGCGTGTGTGTAAAAGAAGCAGTGGTGATGCACACAGACACGGAGCTCGCACAAAAGTCAGTATTTCTCTGTAGGAGTTCATTTTCCTTTATTTGTTCCTCCGGACTGACGTGCAATTGTTGTGAGTTCTTGCTTTGATGTTGCGTTATCCTCACGTGTTGTCATCTGCTTTGTCAAGAAAGAAGCCAAAATCAAAGATCGGGATGTAATTTTTGGTCAGGGAGCGGTTAATCCTCTGAAATTGGTCTATTTTTAAACCTTATATTTAAAATGTCAAAGGGTTTTGCTTGGCCTTTGCTTCACTTTGTTTGCTCTAATAGCAGATCATTTGTTTTGCCTTGAAAACAGCAGGGATCGTTATTTTTAAGCATTTCGTTTAGCGTGTCAAGTTGCATTACAGCGGCTCCACTTTAGAGCCAAATGTTACGCCATCAAAATATCAGTCAGGTGTGTTTTCTGTGTTCCAGCCTAACATGTCAGATTGCATTGCAAATCCTCATTCTGCCTCATAATGTCAAAGAGTTCAAACAGCTTTTAATGTTTGAACCGTGGGTAGAAAAAGTAAATGCAACAAAACCTGTTCAGTTTAGAGCAGTCTTTATGTTTTTGCATGCTTTCATAGCCATAACCAAGCGTGGGCATTGTAAACAAACACCACTACATTTTTAAGTGTCTCATCCATGTCTTGTGTTTTATTTAGAAGTGTGTCCTCCTCTTGAGCGTGGCGTGTCATTTCGGTGTTACAGACGCTGCATAGAAAAGGATTACTGATCACCTTTTATCCTATGATGCAATATTTCTGTTCAGATAGAAAGCGTTTCTTCCAGGATGACAGAGCACAAGGCAGAAGTGGGGATGGGGGGCAGAAGGCAATGATTTGATGGCAGTAATATGTGTCAAAAAGTTGTTGATTTATGAGATTTGTCCATTTTTTTATTTGTATTTTACACAGCGACCCAACAAGTTCATTTACGTGAGAGCTATTAACTACTTTAACCGTTTTCTTTTTTTTGGAAATTTAAAACCGAATATACTAAAAGCATAAAATAATGCAAGTGGATATATGTAGTGGACACAAGGAATGCAAATTAGTACAAAGACTGAGAGACGTCAGTGCTAAGACAGCACAGTCAAATAGATAAAACGGGGAAATTAAAGAAACATCTTTATCAAACTGACAACTTAATGTAGCACCAATGATAACAGAGGCGTTTCCAGGGAGACACAAAAATTGAGCAATACAGCTACGCTTTCTGACATGTCAGCTCGTTTTCCAACACCACTAACAAGTCCAGCATCGTCAAAAGCTATAAAGCATTGAACAGCAAGGTGGCTAAAGCATTATCCCAGCCCATCTTTTATTCTGTCTTTTTCTCCCCCCAACAAGAAAACATTCCCAAAACACCACTCGTGCTCTTGTCTTTTCTTTTGGCATGTTGTTTTCACCCTTTTCATGGAAACTGGCATATTTCTCTTGTGCGTTCTCTTTTTAGTGCTAGTCTTTTCACTTTAACACGGACCTTTTATCCCACCATTTGCTCATTTAAAATTTATGTGTGTATCTGCAAATGCTATTTTGCTGTTATGTCTGTGTACTTTTCCCAGTACCTGTAAACATGTGCCTTTTCCCCCCGTTTGTCTGTGTGACTGCCTGCCATGTGTTTGATCAGTCATGTGTTTGCACACCCAACACTATAGTGTAGCACATGTAGTGCTCTTCTGTATTTAGTTACAGTAACTGTAAACTGTGCAAACCATATGTGTTTGTCTCTTTGTGAACAGCTTTATAGACAAGTGTTGTATACACTCTATACAAGCAATGACTGTATGAAGACCAAGATGTGTGTGTCATGGTGTTTTAATGACAAGTTATCATTAGCACTGCAGTGATAGAAGCTGGTTAGGACTTGAGTGTCCGTACCAAATCTCTTGAGATCATTTTGATTAAAGTTAATCTCTATCAGTGTGGTAATTATGTTACAAATTGCATTCCAATACAAATTGTTTGCTTGGACACAAGTCCTTCTGACATCTTACTCTACAACAGTGGAAACAACAACACAATTAAAAAAAACACACACACATAAAAATCACAGCAAACTCTTGAAAACACTGTTTTATAGACTGTTTTTAGAATAGAACTGATTAGTTTCCATTGATTGGCTGTGGTTTTCTGAGCCATAGTGGGATAAAAGTGATTCTGCACAAAAGCTGAATACAGTTTGGCCCAAACATTTTTTTGACAGTGACGCAGTTTTTACACTGAGGGATTGTGGTGTTCAGGCCTTTCTTAAGAGGTTCACTCAAAAGTAATTGGGCAGATTAGCATAAATTAACAAAACACTGAGTTGACTAAGCAGTTTATAAATTGATGGACTGATTGATGTATCGTCCATCAAGAGTCCTTTGGAGGCAAAGGCTACTTTAAGTGTGGTACTCACTTAAAGGCCTGAAGTGCAGTTAGCCACTGTGGAAAGTTGATTTATTGATATAAATGATGACATTTTGACTAGAGAGCATGGATATCAGTAATAATAACCTCCAAAATTGATGGAAAAATGTCAAAAGTGAATGGCTAACTTTAACCAAGTTTGAATAGAAGTAAATGCGAAAAGTTGACTAGTGATAGTTTAGTTACAGAAAGCTTGTCAAGAAATAGCATCCTTATCAGTAGTGGTGATTTGCAGACATTTTTTAGTAAGAACTACGGTTTCCCCTGGGGTTGGGAGCTTGGCAAAGGCAGGAGGGTCACACTACACTGCCAGCCCTCAGGAGCATAGTGCTAGTGCTCATTTTCATACATTTGGGTAAATCACTCTTTCCATCTTTGGTTTTAGATTAATGACCTTTTGGTGAGAAAAAGAAAAATTTGCAATTCCTCCTTTTTCCCCAACTGTCCCTATTTTCTGTTGTAAATACAGCTACAGCACACTGTGATTGTCATTATGGCTTTGTTGAATCAGCCGTGACTAAGGAGCCTGTTACAGTATCTGTTTATACGCGCACGCACCAACTTCCATGGTCTGTGTGTGTCTAGAGTGACACTGACAGCTGGTGAGGATCATGTGAGAAATGTGACCATTGTGCACTGTGCTTCCTGGCTCTCGTGATGTGTTGTGCATTTCACAGTGTGTGTTTTTGTGCGAATATGTCAGTGTATTGGCAAAGGCTGCAGCAGACGCGCAGGCAGATTTTGTTTTAAAAAAGGTGCATATGTGGAACTGGAGCAAGAGTTTTCGTTTTCTTTTTTTTTCCCCGCTCGCTCTCTCTTTCTTTTTCTCCAAGAAACAGACATTTGAGAAGCCTTAGACCTTGAGGGAAAAGTATCTAGCTGTGCTAGGCAGTCTGTACTCCTGGTGTAGTGTTAGATGATTTTCAGGGGGATTATTTTGCTGTGTTTTACTGCTGTGAGCAGAGAGACAGACATTATCTACCACAGGTCTCCACATGTACACACACACTCACTCACAAATGCCAGCTGTCTTTCTCACAGAAATGCACAAACTCAGCATGCCAGCTAGCAGGTGGTAAACTATCACTGAAAGCCACATCTCTTTTTTTGGGGTGGGGGCTCCCGTTCTTGTGCTTCTCATTTCTTCTCAGTTTTTCCTTCTCTCCTTTCTGCTCTTCTGCTCCGCTGCTTCCTACTGTGCTGACACGCACCTACTGGCACTTGGATTTTCACTTATCCCTCTTACTAGTAATAGATTTTCGACTGTAGTGTTCAGTGTCTCTTCTGGCACCCCATTGTTAAAAGACACCTGCAGAGAGACAGATAAATAGAAGCATAGAGGAGAAGGTGGTGGACTTTGCCCACAGCATATTTATTTCTCTTGCATTAGTCCTTTACGCTTTATAAACTTCTTCTTTTGTCACAGTGGTAATTAAATATTTACTTTGTCTTGTAACTTTTTCCTCATCTGCCATGTCTTTTCTTTTAAAACCTATCCGTGACAGAAGGATGACCCACGCACCCGCCGTTGCAAGGTGATGGGTCTTTATTGATAAGGGTTTTTTGGGCACACACGCTTATCAGCTGCCTCTCTGCCCGGTGTGGTATGCACCGCAAAACTATCACTACTATCCCTAATAACACTATATTACCATACTAAAAATACTTAGCATTTATCTTCATAGAAAAGAACTTTATAAATATGATGTTCTGGATGAGAGAGGATGGACGATCCAAATCTGAATGAGGTTCATCCATCATGATGCAATTCTCACAGTCATGAGGCAAGTGGCTCAGTGGCAAGTGTGTCTTGCACCTTTATTGTTTTCAAGCATCTTTAAAAACAAAACAGCGTATCACTTTGCCATTAGCGAGTCACGCTGTGATCCTAACATTAAGCAAATGTTGATGCGTCAGCTAGACGACTGTTACAGATTCTCTCTCGACTCATTGTTTGAAGTTACTGTAAGTGACTTAGAGATGTGTCACCTAGGCGTTGTCGGTTATAGTATCCATTCACCATTGTGTGCCCGTAACAGAGGAACCCATTCATGACAGTGTGTTCAGGAAAAGAGTGGGTGGCAAGGTAGCATTCACAACCTCCAGCAAGTAGAGGGGAGCGAGAGTAATGCGGAGGATAGAGAGGCAGAGGACAAGACACTGTGCAGCTGCTCACTCACGCAGCCATGTGCGTGCAAGACGTGTAGGCGTGCAACGATGCTCAGTTTCATATGAATGTATAGTGTACATACAGGTAGGTGTTTGTAGTCAACAAAGTTTGCCATTGTTTTGCTTTCAGTCCTTGGGTAAAAATATCTTAGTATGTATGTATGTAAAGTCTATTTTGGAATTTTTCTTTGTTGGCCTAATAACAAAAGCTTGAAAGGTACAGAAAATTGGAAACACCACATATTACGTGTTAAAGAGACGTGGAATATGAAGATGATGGCGTATTTTAAAGCAACGTACATGAACAAGGACATTTGGATCGATTGTCTCCCCGTCTTCCTCTTCTTGCAATTTGTTTAAGGCTGAAATTAAAAGTACCACACCGTGAAGGATTATTTATTTATAAATCAATCATTTAATTAGCCTAGCTTCAAATCACACCTAAGGTCTCCGTTCTCATACATTACGATAAAATCGTATAAATGTGTAATCAAACAGAATGGTGATCAATGATGGTGGGTGGAGGCCAGGGAGAAATTGGCCTAGTCATTAATAGTCAGTGTTACTAACTGAATTATTACAGCTATCAAGGCCTGAAACGAGTTTTTGATGTTTTTCTCGCCACAAACTGCATTTTTGAACGTCACATGATCATGCACATTGTTGAAATGTTTCATGCCAAACATGGAAATTGCTAAATCTAACTTTTAAAAAATGCTTTGAATCAGGAGTGGGTAACCTGACTAAAATAATGAGATAACAAATGTAAATGAAGGACTGCACACTGAACATATATTACATATTTAAATATTAGAAATCAGTCTAACGGATTAACGCCTTTTATGAACATTCCCACAATATGAAATGCTACAATCAGACAGTAGTTGGAGACTGCGGCACGACCAAAACTTTTGCAGTGGTGTGCAATGAACTTGCACTGTTGCTACCTTTGAAATGGTTTCTTCAACAACAGGGACCAGGTCTGACCACTCAAAGGTGGTCAGGCTGGCTTTTCTTTGCATTCTGTCTGTGATAATATACGGTAGTTAATTAAACTGGTGAAACTTGCAATTTTTTGCCATCTATATACAGACATTAAGTACTTGTATTCAGTCTTAATTTTCCCACAAATAGTGACTTAGTTGCTCCAGGACAGCAGTTTAACTGCAAAATGACATAACTGTTTGGCAACCTTACTTTTGTATAGCAATGTAATTGGAATACAACCAGTTGGCAACCAGCTAAGTCGAGTCCACTGCTGCAGAGATGTGGTGACGAGTTGGGCTCATCCGTGCAGGCTGACTCAGACTAATGGCAACGTGTTGGCAATCTGTCTCAGATTCATTGCAGTTGGTACAAATTGGACTGAGATTGTTTGGAGACAAGTTTCCTCCCACCGGGTCACCTCTGCTATCATCTTGCAATCATCAGTGTTTTCGCAGAGGTTGAGTGTAGCAGTAGTTGTGTTGACCAGAGATTTAGGGTGTTGAGGTCTGAGCCATATTGTATATCACCATTTTTATCAACATCAAATTTACTAACATATTGCCAATTGTCTAATTATACAGCACTGTATGTGCCACTGATGAAGAACTGCAGACTTAAATAACAGAACCAGACTATCTGTAGCCATTTGCTTCCTCTTATTGATTTTAGGAGGTTGCTTTGTTCTTTATTTTAGGACATTAATATTGTAGGCTGAATTGATAGCTGTAGCAGAGCAGTATCATTTCACTGTAATACAAATGCAGTCACTGTCTTTTTACCACAGTCTTGCTTCAGCCGTGCTGCTATAACACCATCACATCAGTCGTCTTTCCTCATGTCAATCCAGGCTTCTCTAACTACATAACAGTGCACCTTCTCAACATCAGCTCCATTCAATAGACAGCACTCTGCAGTAATTGGATCACTACAAAACTGCATTAACTGCTTACACAGAGATAATAGCATCATAATTGAAATGCACTCATTTGCATAAGCAAATGGCCAGTTTTTATGAATGCTTTCATCCGCAAAGTATTAAAACAAGCACTGCATTTTAAATTCACTTTATTATTGTTTTCCTTTCCACATGAAACTGAGTTCTAGAGAGGAAACAGATGGAGAGAGACAGAAGGTGTAAGGAAGAGACAGCAGTGAGCAAGCAGAGGAAGTGATAAATCCCTGTCATTATCATCATGCCATCATCCATAGATATATTTCAAAATGTACACAGTAATCAACACGTATGATCTATGAATGGATTTATTTCTTTTTATTTTTTGATATTTCTTTTGGGGCTTGCCTCACATCTGTCCAGGAACTGCAGTTAAAAAATTATTTAGTTGGCTGAAGTGTCATATTTAAAGAAATAGCTTGTGTGTGCTGTGGAATAGACTCAAAGACAGCTGGGGTTTGGTCCTTAAATGCTCTTCTTTATCTTTTTCACTGTGCTGTCAAGCCTTCTTTGATTTGTGACTGTGGCCAGCTGATTTATTTTAAAGATGATTCCACCAGAATTACACGATATGAACTCAGTATCAAGCTCTGTGTGTCTGCATAGGAGATGGGTTTTCACATATCACAGATGATGCTAAAATTAAATCATTTAAACTACCAATCGTTATAAATAGTGCAGAAAAAACTCTCTTAACTCTCTGATTTGTGTTGGGATTCTTTTTAATCTGCTTGTTTTCCTCCCACAGGAACAAAAGGTCAATGGCGTCCATGTTTCTGCTCCCACGCCTTCTTCGTGCACCTTCTCCATTGGATCTAATAGTCTGGACAGAGAAATGCTGAAGAAGATTGGGATCGGGCTCGCGCTGGCAGCAGTCATCTTGGCTTATATTGTACAGAGAGTGTACTGAACAATGACTGTTGTGTGCGCGGTCTTTTTTATTGTAATGTCAATACCTTCTCTTGGCAGTCTATCGGCATGGTCAAACGGCTTCACCGAACACCTTTTATACCAGTCTTTTTGGTACAAATAATTCACCAGATTTAGGATTTCATTTAGAATATTTTTTAAGTGCTGATTACTTGTGACAGTGACAGTAGAGCCATTTCTTGCTTAGGAAAAAGGTAAAAGTGTGTTTTGTTTAGTTCTTACTGATGGCTACTGGTGCAGCTGTTACACAGATATTCAGTTGATCATATATTCAGGGCTTTACCATCAGTACGAGTCTGATCTGTCACTCTGCATCCTTTTAAATTGGACCGTGATTTAGCTTGGTTTATTTCATTTCGTGAAACTGAGTGATGATCTGTGTTATACTTTGATTAAAGTGTGTACAACTTCTTTTCACAGTATTTATTTTTGAAAGTGAGACATGAACATATTTTCAGAAAATGAATGTCATTTGTGTTGTTTTAAAATGTTAACCTTATGTTTCATTGTTCAAGAAGTGCTTTGTGTTTAGAGTTTTTCACAATAATTCATAGAATATTTGGCAGAGATGCCAGGCGAATTCTTACTGCTGGGATTCATTTATTATTGACACGCATTGTGTCACCACGCACACATTTTACAAGTAAGATGTAGTTGTTTGCTTCTAGCATACAAGGTTCCCTATATTCTCCAATAGGCCACCGTCACACAGGTCTAGAGAATGGTCAGAAACCCTCTGGCAACCACAGGCTGCGATAGAAAAATCCCCCACCAGTTGCCAAGTAGTTGCTGGCTGTTGCTGAGTGACATTGGTTGCAAAGAGGTATACAGTCCTGCACATCCTTGTAATTTCTTTGGTAACGGGCAAGCAGCCATTGTCACCTGTAGTTTCCATGGAAGATACCAGCTTGTCTCCAAACACACTCTAACTGCTTGCCTAGCGGTAGTGAAACTGTAAAAGTTGCTCCTTTTAAACCTGTTGGTTAAAGGAATAAAGCACAGCTTTTACTTTGCGTCACACTTTTTCCCACTTTCACTGCTGCTCAGCGACTAGATGGGGAGTGTTCCAGATATCAATCGAATGCCCGGATAAGCTATAGGTGACTAGCAATCTGCTAGCAACCAAAGCAAAGAGGTTTTTGGTGCAGCACCCTCTTTGATACACATTTTCCCAAGCGATCTGTAGTTCCCAGAGGGTTACCAATTGATCACTAGGCATGTGTGGCTGACTTGCAGTGGTATCTAGCTGATTTCCTGCCATGCCAGTCTAAATAACGAGAATGATTCCACCTCCATCATTGATTCATAGGGTTCATAATTCACATGTGGACAAAATTCAAATAGTTGGATAGCAGCAGAAATCTCAAGTGCACCGATATCATACTACTGCTGGATTTTACCAAAACTAGCTTGTGTTTTTTTTTTTTGTTTGTTCAGTTTTCCTCCCTTTCTATAATTCCAGTGTAATTACCCTCCAATACAACTCTCTATAGTTAGATTTTTTGGGGGGTGTTGTTGTCCCAACCATCCAGAATTGTTAAATAAAGGATAAAATCCATTTGCCATGAGTAAAACTGCCAAAGTGTTGATTGATTGACTGAGTCATTGAATTATTGATTGCTCGGTTGTTGTCATGCATAGAGTTTCCCTGTGTTGCTCTCTAATGTCAGGCTGTTTGGACCTACAGCTGTCCCAGTGCAAGCTCTAAAAACCCCAGACAGTTAATAATGCATGCCCCAATTTATGTGGCGCTTCACTGGGACGTGTCTCCACCAGGATGTCTGTATTTGTGTGTGTGCGTGCGTGCCCTGTGCATATTTATTTCTAGTCACTCACTTAGCTTGTTTATGGGCTTGTGTCAAAAGTTGTGTGTGTCAGAAAATGCCTCTGCTGTCTGATGTCTTGTCTGTAGGGTCGTCTTGTGCTTAATTTAGCAGAAAGTCAGCATGTGTGCATCTCTGTTTGTGCGTGCGTGTGTGTGTGTGCGCGCATGCTTTAGAACTGACAGGACTCATCGCTCTCTTATTCAAAAAGCCCTCTTGTTAGATATACAACTGCTTGTAGCCTACATACACGCAGGCTTTGTATTATCTAAGTAAATGATGCATGTCACACATTTTGTAGACAAACAGATACAAGCATGCACTCAGACTTTTTCTTCCCTAGTTGATGCATATTGCATGCACGCACACACATACACTCACAGCATATTGCAGCTTTGTAGTATATAGGCAAATGATGCATGCCAGGCAAACTTGTGCACAAACACAAGCACCAAAGCTTTGTATTACCTGATCAAATGATGCATGTCGTACACACAGACGCACACACTACCTTTTGTATTATGTGATCAAATGATGCGTGTAGCTGTGAAGCTTGTTACATCCATCCAGCAGTGCCCTATATTATTCTGCAGCCATCCATACTGTGCGACAGTTCTTTTGATGCTTTGTAAGCACATTTCCTGCTTGTGTATGTCAGTAACACTGCATTGTTCTCCAATGAAATATGGATTCAACGACACCCTTTATGTTTAGGAGATCATCACTTACTGTGAAATATTGAGGCGGGAGCCATCCACAGAAGATCATTATTCACTTCGCATCATTCACTTCAGTCGTTTCTAATAAAAGCGGCGGTTTCTGAATTCTTGTCTTACAGTTGCAGCTGTTGTCAATTTGTCATCTGTGATGTCCTCTTGGTTTGAAACGGAGAAACTCTGGACGCAAGACAAATGCAAGGGAGGCTGAACATTAACACACTTTTCGGTGTCGTCTCTCATTTGTTTATCATCTCAGTTCATTGATCTAAATGCTGTTTGGCCAGCATAAGAAAATGTTTTCAGGGGTACATCAAACTAAGGTCTTCTAATCCAAAAGAAAAAAAATTAAGAGATCTGAGATTCTATATGATCACACTTTAAGTCTTTGTTCTAGAGCTTGACAGTGATTTACTACAGGAAAAGTTACAATTAATATGTAGACCGCAGGGGGAAGAAAGAAGAAACACGTCTCTGCATTTTCAACTGTACAAGTGGTAGCATGTGGGAGGCCAGCATACGCTCACTGTTTTCATGCTGCTACACAGTATGTCATCCCTTTGCAGCCCAAATTTTTGAGTCTGATAGGAAAAAAGGTCCTATACTCACTATCTGTGTAATAATTGATACTCTACTGTGTGTGTGTGTGTGTGTGTGTGTGTGTGTATATACAGAGCTCTAGACTAACTTTTTGCCATGGGCGTACCGGTTAGGCGTTAGGCGCACACAAATTTTATAATAATTTATATAATATAATGTGTTTTTCTGGATACACTGTGCTTTTT
>NW_005187547.1:1133345-1138980 GCF_000239375.1 Pundamilia nyererei | reverse complement strand
ATATAAAATATGCATAGTGCAAAACAAAATACATTAACTGAAAGTAAGGCAGTAAAAATCTTGATTCTGTTCTGTTTAAGCTATTCTGTTGCTGCTATGCTTGGGATAAGGTTTTGCATGTGAATAAATGGCTTCACATTTGACTAGAATACTTTGGCATACATTGAAGTTCATTGAAGAATGCAAAGTGCCCAGGTCGTATCATCACCACTCCACCACCATGCTTCACAGTTGGTGTGAGCTGCTTTTGCTGATGTGCTGTGTTTGGTTTTTGCCTAAGGTGTTGCAGTGCATTGTTGCCAAACATCTGTAGTTTGTTCTGTCCAAAATAAAGCCTTGTGGTTTGTTCAGAGTCAACTTTGCACATTTAAGCTGTGCAGCCATGTTTTGTTTTGTTTTTAGAGAGAAGAAGCATGGCAACCCTTCCAAATAAACAGTGCTTGAATCATCTTCTAGTTATGCCGCCACAAACTTTAACATTTAACATGCTAACTGTGGCCCATAGGGTGTGAGATGTATTTATGGTATTTTTGTTGTTTCCAAGCCTTGCATGGACTGTTGTTGGGGTGAATATGCTCAGAAATTCACTCCTGGTAAGATTGTAGAATTTTATTTAGGCGTAGCTGAAAGCTCCAGACCAGCAAACTGCAAAAATATCTGCTTTTATAGATGTGCTCACACTTACTGATGATCAGTTAAATCAAGTGCATTTGATTTGAGTGTACCTGGCAGCTACTTGCCCTTTCAATTCCTAAAAGTCCATCCATCCATTCTCTTCCAGCAGGGGGCTTGAGCCTATCCCAACAGAGTACACACTGTGGCAGGGCTTGCACAGAGAGACACACAACCACTCACACTCATACCTATGGTCAGTTTAGAAGCACCAATTAACCTAACTCCACTAACTTCATATATTTGGACTGTGGGAGGAAGCCAGAGTGAACATCCAAACTTCACATGGAAAGATGTTGGCGTTAAACTCAAGACCTTCTTGCTTTCAGGTAACGGTTCTAACAGCCACACAACAGTGCTGCCCAGAACTCTTTCAAATTACTGTACATACCATGTGACACAAGAATCGGATGAATTCTAATTAGAAGTTAATAAAAATGAAACACATGCATCAAGAATGTAGAATGTAAATCATTTTTAAAATCATTTTGAATGCTTAATCACTGCACAGCCCCCTGGTTACTATGCTTCTCTCTCTCATTGCTGTTGTTGTTGCCTCCGTTTGACCTTTCTCTCGTTTCCTAATGTTCGTGTTGCCCCCTCTTTCCCTTTCTCTCGCTCCCTCTATCTAGGTGTGTTTCCACATTCCTGCATCTCTGGCCAATTAAACAGCCACACTTGAGATTCATCAGCTCATCAAGACTTAGCAGTATTTAACCCCTGGCTCTCTTTATCGTTCCCTACTGGATTGTTCAGGTCTGCACTACACCACACCACACCACACCTGTAACTATAAAGTTATCGTCTTCTTCTCCTTGTGCTCTTTTTGACCTCTAAGCTATCCATTTTTCCATCTCAATTTCTTCTTCTCCTCCAGCCACCAGTTCTGCCTCACCCCACCATCCACCTTCTACTCTCACCGGATAAAACCTGCCCTCTCCGCTGTCCACTTTGCTCTCGGCTAACTGTACCAGCCACACCTCTGTTCTCCAGTCTCCGCTCACCTGCCCCCACCTGCTTCCTCTCTCCCAGGGCTAAAATCCTAAGTAAAATCAATACTCCAAAATCACAGTAAGCCTTGTTGCAAATGTGAATTTTTGACCCTCTGAGTTCTGCTATTCCATCCAAGCTCTTTTCTTTGACTGGATCTGTGTGTCCTGAGCGCCCATGATCCGGTAACTCTAATAGTGCTGTAGAATCTGACATGCACTAGCTAGTCTTCTCTTCTGGCTTTCCAGGTACCCTTTCCACTGAGCTGATCAAAAGTTCGTAAGAATACAATTAATTTCAGATTAAACTTCAATTTCACAGAAGATGAGTTCTGTTTAAATAAATGCATGTCAAAATTAGACTATATACACTTTGATAGCAATAACTAGTGTGAATTGTTGGTTAATACAGAGGGTCTTGACATCAGCCACCGGCTGACGGAGATTCTTATTAGCCACAATCTCAGGCAATGACCTTTTCATTCTCATCTAATGAAGTAAATTTCTCACCATTTTTCTGCATCCATCTCTAGGATTATGTATGCAGTAGCCTCTGCTCGAGCTTATCTGAATGTAAATGATTCTTTTGATTAATGGATATTTCGACTGTTTCAATTTTCAATACATGAAAGCAAACAAATACAATTTAGAAAGCAAGGTTTTTGCTTTTTTTAGACTTTACCTGATACCACTCTTGTTAATGTTTGTTCCGCTTTCCTGCAGGAAAGCAGTCATTAAAGTACAGAGAATGAAAAAACCTGACATAAATCCCATGTTGATATATGTCAGGTTAAGCCCAATTTAGCACAGTCAATTTACCATGCTGTCATTCAGCATGCTTCACAACGGTTTCATTAAAAGTATCATTTTCTCTCCCCGTGTGTTTTAGCTCAGAATTTTAACCAGCATCTTTCCTCCACGCCAGTCAAAGCTGCAGCAGCGAGATTACACGGACAACAGCGCTGAAGGTGCAAATAAAATATTTACACCATCAAAGCCTTTCACGCACCATTTATTACAGCGCTGATTCTAATTGACGCAGGATGACGAGCCCACAAAAAGAAATATGAAAATACTGCGATCTGTGAGCGCTTGCGTGTGTGTCTGGAGGGAGGGTGGTCTACTTGGCCCCGGGGCAGATACACAGTAAGAGCAGTGATTGACATTACCTTACAACTGAGGCCTGGCTGAAACAATATCCGCTAATGTGCGTGCAGCGCTGCACTAATTTCCAGCTGCCGCCGTGACCTTCTTTGGAAACAAGGTTGGAAAAATCCTTCTTTTCCTCACCACCTTCCAAATTTTGCGCACATTTCTGCACGCACTGCATGAACCGACATCGTAAACGCATGTTGTAAAGAAGCACACTGAAGCCATATCAGACTTGAGCTACAGGGAATTAAACCAGTACTCCGGCTATTAATTGAGTAAGGACAAGGACGGATTGTGATAATGAATGGAAATATTTGCACTGATGGATATTTCACCTAAAACTGGCTTAATTTGCTCCAACTAGACCCAAGTGCAATTGTTGAGTGTGAATGAAAGCCCACATGGGTGTAACCAATTAATTTTTGCAATTTTGGTGACCAACTTGCTTTGTTGCTTTGTCTTCTTCACCTCCCACCCTACCCCTTCTTTCTGTCACACTCTGCCTTTCCATATAGGCTGAGTGCTTAAGCACCTTAGTGCCTTCTGGAACAGAGGGGAAACTGTCTTGGCAAGCATATCCATTCCTAATCATATATATGTGTGTGTACATGGGTCCTCATGCCAGCTCCGTCCAAGCATTTAGTTTGGTGGCCCTTGTGCCTGCATTCAGTGATTGTGGCGTTTTTATCTGCACTCACGCACAGACGCAGACTTGCACACACACCCCATTGTCGCTGCAAAGCAAACTGGGAATTCACAGCCTGGCGTGTGAGCGAGAGATTGGCTCTATTGAGCGTCTTGGTGGTTTGCCAGTTCTGATTCAGTGTGTTTCTTTGTGTGTCTCTGGTTTTGTGTCTTCGTGTTTGATGGACCTACATACATCTTTGACTTTGAACGGTTAAGGGTGTTTGTAATCACCAGTGGGACGGGAGACCAAAGTCAATATTTTAGCTCCACACTTTCATTGTTCTTGAAAGCACTTTAATAAGCACACAGAGACACGGCAGCGCCGCAGTATTACTTGGTGTTAAAAGCTGTTATTAGTTTGGAGACAGTTTTAATGTCCCTAAACATGCCAAGTGTGTGCTGTTTGCACAACAGGAAGTGGATAAAATCATTTAGTTTATCTGTCTGAAACTAAAAAAAAGAGAAGATTTTTGTTAAGTCATCGTGAACTCGTCTGCATAGTCGTGAAATCTTGTCGATGAAATAAAATCTCTCCACGCAAAAGCCCTGTCAAAATGAAGTCTATTTAGGAGTTCATGATGTCATTTATGTTCAACTTGTTCCGGCTTCTGGATACTTAATGAAAAGCTTCTCATTGAACTGCTGGACTGCTCATAGCTGCTTTTTTTTTCTTCTTCTGAGAGAGAGAGAGAGCACTTCACTCAGGTAAGTTTGCTCAGATAAGAGCTACGCTGTAGATCTTGGCAAGCTTACAACTCACTTTTACCGTGGGAAGGGTCAAAAAAGTAACTCCGAGAAACTTTGCTAATTGCGGTAATGTGCCACATTTAGCAGGTTTTAGTTTAATGAACCGTCTGAGTTGAATATTTTTCATCAAACAGCAGGAACGTGCATAATATCTTTTTAAACAGGAATTTGAAAAAAGAAAAAAACAGAAGAGAAAAACAGAGAGATCACCTTGAGGTCTCGTGGCTGTTTTCCTCTTGCTAATGTTTGATTAGAGTACTTCACTTGGCTTCCAAGAAACTTTTAATGATGTTGTCATGGAAATAACTGTACATTGCCTGAGACTCCTGAGGGCTGGTTTGTTGCCATGGTGAAGTGTTCCTGCGGCGTTGTCCGCGCATGAAACAATGCTCATTTACATAACTACATTGTTAATGTTTATTGGCAATATTCTCACATGTGTGAAAGAAGAATGCTGAATTAAGGGTGTTTTTTAAGAGTAGAGATATGTAGATACATCATATCTGCTAAGCCAGTGGTTCCCAAACTTTTTTTGCTGGGCCCCCCTTTGTTTTACAAGAAAAATGTCACGCCCCCCCTTGCACTCACACATCCTCCATCCATGCACACCCACATTTAGTAGATAGATAGATATAATTTTATTTCGAACATGCAAATATAATTGAAATACCAACAGAAAAAAAAAATTAAAAATCATCAAGTTTTCATGTATCTATGTCTACAGAACGCGTGTGCTTGAAAAGGAGTAGGATGAAGTTTACACTTTTCTTGCTCCTACCCCTTTATTTCAAATTTCATTGCTTACAAATCCATATCCAGGATTCAACATTATTTGATCATATATGGTTAACTATGTACAAGTCTAACACATTGAACTTACACAAATAAAACCATTTTCAGCACGTAAACCAGAACAACAACAAACTACATTTTTACATAAACGAATCACTCTGTCTATAACAGCCGCTTAATCTCTGAGCTTATTTTCTATCTATGTGACAAACACCTTAATGAACACTTAAGGTTGGGTTACTCAGACCTTGATCTATAAAAAATGAGGACACAATGAGACAACTCAGTCACTGAGAGGAAGATTTCATATATTCATGCAATTGATTAATTTTGAACAATCGTGTGAATTTTTGTATTGATGTACTTGTCTTGATTTCATCTGTAGAGGTGTTCCACACACTAACTCCTCTGACATTGTACATTTGTCCTTACTACTGGCTTGCTGAACATAAGGATTCCTCTCAGGTCATGAGTATTTGGTCTTATTTGGAACAAGTTCTGAATGTTGTGGGGCCAAGATTTATTTGTTGCTTTGTACATTGTTTGCGCAGTTCTGAGGTCAACCAAATCTTTAAATTTGAGAATATTTAATTTGA
>NW_005187547.1:1125042-1131941 GCF_000239375.1 Pundamilia nyererei | reverse complement strand
TCTCTCTTATGTCCCCAGGAGTAGCGGGGAGACGAGAGGACAGCGAGCACGGGGTGCTCATCACGGAGAAGCGGAGACAGGAGTATTAGCACTGGGAAGAGGACACGTCACAGGAGTCGGTAGAGCACGCGGATTTATTGTCATGTTTTTCCATCACTGTAAATAAACGCACTGCTAAACACACAGAGCTCCACGCCTGGGTCCTCCTTCCCTACACCCCCACAGTTTGCCCTGCCAAGCCGTAAAACAATCTGAGCGGAGATCAGTTCAGGCTCAGAAGCTCCACCCACCCGCTGGTGAAAACTTTTGTTTGCATGAGGCAGCCAATGAGAAGTAGAAAAACTGCCTAAATAAAGAAGGGACAAGAGCTAAAAAATGTTTCCCCACACAGATGAACTGAGAGCAATAACCATCATCCAGCAAAAGGTGAATAAGGATACTGAAAACTACTCTGGTATATTAAAAATAACTACAATAGAGCAGCCTCTCTCTTCTGCCTTACTTTTTAAAATTATATATCATCCCCCTTTTCACCTCGTTAGGTTTTTTTTTGCTTTTCTCCCTCTGTCATATCTCTCACTCATCTCTGCTTCCCACTGTTGCCAAATGGTTGCTACTAGGTTGTGTAGGGTATCGTAGTTCAGGGCGATCGTAGTTCAGGGCGATCGTGGCTCAAGAGTTGGCAGTTTGTCTTGTAATTGGAAGGTTGCCGGTTCGAGCCCCGGGTTAGACAGTCTCGGTCGTTGTGTCTTTGGGCAAGACACTTCACCTACCGCCTACTGGGGATGGCCAGAGGGGCCAATGGCACAATATGGCAGCCTCGCTTCTGTCAGTCTGCCCCAGGCCAGCTGTGGCTACAACTTTAGCTTGCCAGTGTGTGAATGTGAGAGTGAATGAATAGTGGAATTGTGAAGCCCTTTGAGGGTCTCGAAAAGCGCTATATAAATGCAGTCCGTTATTATTGTGCTTTTTGGGATTGTTGTAGGGTCTTTGCCTTAGAATATAAATATAAGGCACATTGATGCAACTGTTATTGTGAATTGGCACTGTACTGATACAATAGAACTGAACTGATGTTATGGACATTCACTGGTGAAAAAAGTAGGTAAACTCACCTGTCCTCCATTCCCCATTCGGTGCACATATAGCAGAAGACAAACTCAAATCATATCCAAACATATTCATACATCTAAAGGACTTTCACTGATAAAAGGGAGTTGTTATTTAATAGGCACCTCTTCACCTCATAGTGCGAGTGTCTGGGTTGAGGGAGAAGAGCACTGACAGGTTGAAAATGACTTAATATCACAGCTAATTACATGCATGTGCAAGGCTTTCATGCCATATTTTGAAGTTATTTTTTTCTTTCTGAGCTGAACATAGCTTTTGCTGACAGTTTGCAAGGCAGGCGGTCTGCAAAACAACAATCACACATACGGAGTTGAGAAGTCATTCGCAGGGCAGCCTCGCAGCAAGAGGAGTCAGAACTACAAAATGAACAGAAAAGGAAAAACAATAATGGCATTCAAGTTCCCTGAAGACATTTTCGTCACATTTTCCTGTCATGTGGGTGTGGGTGTGGGGGTTCACCTTTTGCTCTTTTTCTCTCTTTATCACTCTTCTTTCTCTTTTGTTCATTTCCTCCTTATGTTTCGTCCTCTCCTCCCTGCTCTTTTCATTTTCTCTTCTTTTTCCTAGCCACCCTCCTCCTGTCGTTGACAGCTCCAGTTAATTTAATGTCAGCTCTGCCAGGCTCGCCTCAGCGCTGTGAAACAGATCTGAGCGCAGGAAAGTGCGAGAGTGGAAGAAAAGACAGAGGCGAAAGGGGAGCAGGAAAATAAGAGATAAAAACTACTTCAAAACTTAAACTTACCAATAAATAGATAATGACGATCAAATAAAGAAGTCGTACTGTCAGAGCTGATACATGGGAGTTTGCCTTCCCACAATCCTTTGCCTCTTGCACGGGAGGCAATTACAATTTCACAGGTTGAAAATTAAAATTCCCTGTAGTGTGTGTTTGCGTGTGTGTGTGTATTCCATGAGATAGAGCAGGCTGTCAAAGTGATTTCAAGCTGTTTAAAGCCTAAGCTCGCAAAAAGGATCCTCGTGCAGCAAAGGGAGGAAAAGAATCTAAATCTCCTCTCCCCTCCTTTTTAAAAAGAAAACTAATTCCTTGAATATTAATTGCCTGGCTGGGTCTTGACGATCGGCTTATTTGTTTGTGATGAGGCTGCAAAAGAAAAGTACTCATAATCCCTGTCTCTTTCTCTCTCTCTCTCACTTCTCATGCTGTCTACTGCTTGCATTAATCTCTCTTTCTGCTCTTTTCCTTTGCGCTCTCCAAATCTTTTTCTTTTTCCTCATATTTTTTTTTTTTACCCTTTCTCCATCTTCCTCTTTCTTGGAACATGTTAGTTATTTGTATAATATTTTGCTCCTTAGATAAAACTATAAGCATTTTAGAGTTGGTGTCATCGGATATTGAAGTTCTAATATCTAATTTCTGGTCCTGCTTTATTTACATCCCTGAAGATTTATGGCCCATGTCAGGTTTCATTTTCAAGCCCCAGAGTGTGGCGTGATTTATTCCCATTATAATAGTATCTCCACTTTCCAGTCCCTCTCTCTGATTCCTTACAGCATTCTGTGCAGGCTACATGAGCTATATAATCTCTCTGAGTGTCTGTATCAGTCATCAGTGTTTATGGGTTATCACCCTTTATTCATCCAAGAAAGTCAATGGAGCACACTTGTTTTCATTACAGCAGCACCCTGGCAAATGTTAATACCTGGGAACCACTAACTGCAGCTGCATACACCCGGTGTTCTCTCAGCTGCTCTGCTGGGCCTGAAGTCTAGATTCCTTGCTCAAGGGCACTGTGGCTGGGAAAGAAGGAAGGAAGAAACCCCTACAGGAATATTTAGCTTGATTTATGTGTGAGCTCTTTGATTGAATAGGAACCACTCCAGGAATTTAAAAGGTATGAGGTCAGCACTCGGTAAAGCAATACTTGAGTTGATCATGATTTCATGAAAAAAACAGCAATCAGACATAAATGGTTTTGTCACACTCAAGTAAAAATATGATGAAAGAATTGCATTGATTTTTTTTTTTTGCATTCAGCAACTGCGACAGCAGTAACCAAACCTCCGGGCGACCAACCCTTTGAATGCAGGGCAACTGCACAGGTCGCCTGGTGGGAGGCAACCTGTCTCCAAATAATCACAATCACTGATTGATTGCAATCCTTCTCAGACAGAATGGTGAAGCAAATAATTTCTGTCTAATGTATAGATGGAGACAGACTGGCAACATGTTGCAGTCACTCTGAATCAGTCAGAGTAACTCAGCACAACTCCTCTGCAATGAGACTCTTTCCATTAGGTCACTTAAGAGGTTGCTGAGTGGTTGCATCCTGGTTATAGTGCCTATATAAAAGCATGAATACTGGGCATCTTGAATCAACTGATCAGCTTTAACTACGTCACTAT
Source organism: Pundamilia nyererei (assembly GCF_000239375.1). Taxonomy (NCBI): domain Eukaryota; kingdom Metazoa; phylum Chordata; class Actinopteri; order Cichliformes; family Cichlidae; genus Pundamilia; species Pundamilia nyererei. The sequence goes on along the minus strand of NW_005187547.1, from coordinate 1,128,446 downwards.
TTCTGGAGGAATCTTTAAGTTTCTGCTTCAGATCTTGTATGTTTTGGCCAGACTCTGTAAGTTTTTAGTGAATACAGTGGGGTAAAAAAAGTATTTAGTCAGCCACCGATTGTGCAAGTTCCCCCACTTAAAATGATGACAGAGGTCAGTAATTTGCACCAGAGGTACACTTCAACTGTGAGAGACAGAATGTGTAACGTCTTCTGTAAGAAGCTTTTCTGTCCCCGACTCGTTACCTGTATGAATGGCACCTGTTTGAACTCATCATCTGTATAAAAGACACCTGTCCACAGCCTCAAACAGTCAGACTCCAAACTCCGCCATGGCCAAGACCAAAGAGCTTTCGAAGGACACCAGGAAAAGTATTGTAGACCTGCACCAGACTGGGAAGAGTGAATCTACAATAGGCAAGCAGCTTGGTGTGAAAAAATCAACTGTGGGAGCAATCATCAGAAAATGGAAGACATACAAGACCACTGATAATCTCCCTCGATCTGGGGCTCCACGCAAGATCTCATCCCGTGGGGTCAAAATGATCATGAGAACGGTGAGCAAAGATCCCAGAACCACACGGGGGGACCTGGTGAATGACCTGCAGAGAGCTGGGACCAAAGTAACAAAGGTCACCATCAGTAACACACTACAACGGCAGGGAATCAAATCCCGCAGTGCCAGACGTGTTCCGCTGCTGAAGCCAGTGCATGTCCAGGCCCGTCTGAAGTTTGCCAGAGAGCACATGGATGATACAGCAGAGGATTGGGAGAATGTCATGTGGTCAGATGAAACCAAAGTAGAACTTTTTGGTATAAACTCAACTTGTCGTGTTTGGAGGAAGAAGAATACTGAGTTGCATCCCAAGAACACCATACCTACTGTGAAGCATGGGGGTGGAAACATCATGCTATGGGGCTGTTTTTCTGCCAAGGGGACAGGACGACTGATCCGTGTTAAGGGCAGAATGAATGGGGCCATGTATCGTGAGATTTTGAGCCAAAACCTCCTTCCATCAGTGAGAACTTTGAAGATGAAACGAGGCTGGGTCTTCCAACATGACAATGATCCAAAACACACCGCCCGGGCAACAAAGGAGTGGCTCCGTAAGAAGCATTTGAAAGTCCTGGAGTGGCCTAGCCAGTCTCCAGACCTCAACCCCATAGAAAATCTGTGGCGGGAGTTGAAAGTCCGTGTTGCTCGGCGACAGCCCCAAAACATCACTGCTCTCGAGAAGATCTGCATGGAGGAATGGGCCAAAATACCAGCTACTGTGTGTGCAAACCTGGTAAAGACCTATAGTAAACGTTTGACCTCTGTTATTGCCAACAAAGGTTATGTTACAAAGTATTGAGTTGTATTTTTGTTATTGACCAAATACTTATTTTCCACCCTGATTTACGAATAAATTCTTTACAAATCTACCATGTGGATTCATGGATTTTTTTTTCACATTCTGTCTCTCACAGTTGAAGTGTACCTCTGGTGCAAATTACTGACCTCTGTCATCATTTTGAGTGGGGGAACTTGCACAATCGGTGGCTGACTAAATACTTTTTTGCCCCACTGTATCTGCGTATGTTGACAGCAGGATATTTGTGATTTTGCAGACTAATCACAGTTAATCACTGTATCATCACAAACAGATTGTGTGTAATTGCAAACTGGACACCAATGAGTTACAAACTGATAGCAAACTGATTAAATGTTATTGCCGTCTTGATGCACCAAAGTCGCTTTGAAGACAGCAACTAACTGAGCGGTTGAGGACCAGGTCCCCGTCTTCAAACCAACAATTTCAAAGGCAACAGAATCACAACTTCATTGCAAACGATGCCTTTTTTACTTTTACGCATCGTTTTCTCCCCGGTTTGTTCTCATATCCAAACTGAGACGGTGTTTTCACTCAACAAAAATGCAGTGTTTTGAAAACGCTCTTGAAAACGTTTGAAAACAGTGCTTTCGCGTCGCAGTGTGGACAGCGAAAACGGAGACTTTTTCAAAGCAATGACACATTTTAGTCATGTGATGCAGTCAAGTGACCAATTAAACTAAGATAGCAGAGGGCATTATACAGCAGTTGTTTTGTTTGCTCTCAATTTTGACATCCCTGTCAAAGATTAATAGTTTGTACATGCTTCAGATAGCTTTTCTTCAAATTCTTTAATTCTCACTCGCCTTTGCAACTTTGTACTTTTGTGTTACTCGCAGCAACAACTCCACCTCATTGTTAGTCCATTTAAAAAACTCGGTGCTTTTCCTCGACATTTGCCGCGACGTTTCAAAGAGCCGGAAAGTAAATAAACAGCAGGCAGAAATGAGGCAGGTCGAATCGTCTTGTTTCACGCAAGATCATAGAGTTTGAAGCATCTTTTTAAGTGACTTAGATAAATTTTGTCATCCATAGCGATAAACAGCACATGGATGTGTGTGATAGCTTTTCTGTGTATGTGCAGAGGTCCAGACAAACCACAAACTCAAACTAATTCACTTCCTCTTCTCCTGGCCTCCGGCTGTTTGCTGCTGCCTCTGCACATGCACTGAACTATCTGACTCTAACTGCAAAGTTTACTCTGAAATTAAGTTTCAGCTTGAACAGATGTGTTATTGTGCACTGACGTGAATTTCCATTTTCACTTTATACACATCCATACCACCTCTTTCACTTCACATTGTAGCTGAATGCAAAGAACACATTCTAGCAGCCCAGGGTGCAACTGTAGGGCAGGATTCACACTTTGTCACTGTTGTGGAGATAAGACGAGCCAAACCTGTTACAAAGCGAACAGGTTTTCTCTCTGCAGGGGCAGATAGAAATCCCAGAGCAGCTGGGAGCAGAGTGATTACAGGCTGCTTTGAGCAGCAAGCAGAAATTACTGTGGCTCCTCTCCACTCACATACTCTTTTCGTTTTATGTAGACTTGGGACTTGAGCAAGGTTGACTAGGTCACACCTTTTGGCAGAGCTCTGCTCATTCATTTTCAACTACATTTATTTAGCTGTACTCAAGATCTAAAACAGTTTAAGTCCTCTTCTCTAGTGTAGGGCTTTTTTTAGCAGAGTGGATGTTACACCGGTGGATTTAGGAAGGGCCTTTTGAAGGACATTCTCAAAAACCAGCTGCACTGAGATGAAAAGACAAACTTTTTTTCTCTTTCTTTTTCTTTTTTAGAGTTCAGCACCAGACACAAAATCTGTAGCACAAACTTTTTGACTTTGGAAAATTAATGATGGTGACTCGGTTTCCCCTTCTTAGTTTACCATTTAAATAAACTCACACCTCCTCTTGATTTTGTTGATTGTGTTTTCTTGTGCGGTTCTAATAACTCTCTCTCATGAAAAAGCTCGCAGTATGATTGCCAACTGATCATTTATTTACATTTTTCCATCTGCTACACCAGCCTCGCTCATCG
>NW_005187547.1:1122600-1124509 GCF_000239375.1 Pundamilia nyererei | reverse complement strand
CATTTCGAAATTGCTCTTAAATTGCCCACGGGACAGGTTTGGTGAATATATGCCTTACAGAGCTGATGGAAGGAGGACTACTCATCCATGGTGGAAACACTTGCGTAGGTAAACATAAAATGATTTTTTATGTATAGATATACACAGACATACTCTGCTTTCCCCACCATTCCAGCCACACTGATCAGTCTCTTCTGATCCTCCTCCTTACCCTCTTCTTTTTGATGCTTATAACTTGCTTCTTCTTTCCCCTCCTCCTTTCTTTCTCCCATTGCTGTGAAAGACGAGAACCTGATTTCTTCCACTAACTCCCCCCCCCTCTTTATCAGTCTCCCTACCCAGTCAGGTTTAATCCTGTTAGTTATGGTGGATATATGGGGTCCTGCTCACTCTGACTATTCCAGTGAGACATTCCCCAAAGAGCAACCGTAGAGATTCAGTTGCACACTCAGTTTAGAACTACTTCTGTAGGGAAAAGTGTTCACGTAGATGGATTCGCCTGCTTTTACCAGAAAGTGTTTTAAATAAGGAATTACTGAAGTGATAATGTAACAATTTAAAAAATATATATACACATTATATAGTACAGATTTTGGAGTGTATGTGGCAACTCTTGGTGTTTACTTTTATGCATGAAATGCCTGAAAACCATGAAAATTTGCACAGTCTCGCATTATCCTGAAATTACTTTAAAGTTGCAGTATGTAAAATCTCACCAGTAGATGTCAGTAGACTGCGGATTCTAGTCAACTGAATATTTTTCGTAAGTTTGAAATCATAGCTATGGTGGCCACTGTAGCACGAACAGAATTAGAGCTCAAAAGCATAAAATTTATACTTTAACCCATAATGGCCGTGGCCAGCCAGCTTGTTTCTACTACTGTAAAAAAGAACCCCCTATCCCCACCCCGCAAAAAAACAAAACAAAAACAAAAACAAAAGATTGTATGTTTTAAGATATTTGACTAATATAAACACTCCGAATTTTTTAATTGATTTGTTAAATATTTGGCAGCCCCCTCAAAATGCTGGCCGCTATTCATCTGTAGTCAGCGTAGGCTGTCTGTGCGCTCTTTACCTCAGCTGTCAATATGCCAGGTGAGAACTGCTGTCTGTTAACCCTTTAAGACCTACGATAGAACCAAGGCCGCTAGAGCTTACTTTATATTTTTACATGCTGTATTGCCATTTTTGGGAGCATTTCAAGTTGCTATACATCAATACAACTGTTATAGCCCAAATTTTAATATGTATGCATTAAGTCCATAGTGACTACATAAATTGCAAAAAAGTGCAATAAACTACAAAAAAATTGAAAATCGCTTTCTACTTGGAGAAATTTAAGAGGTTTATCCCTCAAAACTTTAAATACAAAAAAGTTGCAAAAAATAGTTTACAACAACAGAAAATTTATTTTGAGTGTCTTCATAGTTTTATTTTTGAGATACACCAATTTTATATACTGCAGAAAAAACAAAAAAACAATCCTATGATGCAAATTTGCAAAGACAACAGCATGTGCATCAAAATAAACTATTTCCAGCAGTGCAATTAGAGTTCTAAGCATCCCAGCAACTATTTAGAAAAGCATTAAGTCAAACATGACATGACTTATAAAAACACCAGTATAGGCTTTTAAGGCCTACAAATTAAAAAAAACTACATTTTCTGCGAAAATGACGTCACTTTCGGTTTCGGGCAGGTAATGGTGGACATGCGATCATTAGCGCTGTCGTCTGTTTCAATGTGGGAAGTGTTACGAACAGCTGATCGGATAGGCTAAGCGTGTTTCTGGAATATTATGTTTTTGTTCCTGCAAGCGCTTTTTATGCAATATTTGCAAAGCTATATGTGGAAGGAAACCGTGACCTAGGACAAGCTGATGGCATAAGATGTAAGTACAATTGCT
>NW_005187547.1:1118344-1120863 GCF_000239375.1 Pundamilia nyererei | reverse complement strand
AGTGCCGACGTAGGACAGTTTTCCAATTTCATTGTACTACTGTACTATGTATGACTGTGCAATGACAATAAAGAGTTATCTTATCTTATAAACATGTTTTCTTGCATTAAAGGCCTGAATTCAGTTCATGACAAATGAACAAACTCCATATGTTGAGTCTAAAGGTTCAGACAAGAATTGAAATTTGCCTCATTGGTACACAGATGCCTACAGGCTCTTTTCTCCTTTGCCTTTTGTGTACTACGTATGTGGCTGGTCTCTAGCCACAAACATATAATATGATTAGGCAGAATGGCAATATCCATCTTGACCACTGTATTCAACATGGTAGAGTAACCACGATACCAGAGCCAGCTCCTGCGTATTTTTAATGGATTAAATCTAAGGTTATTAGAACGCATTATTTTGTTATAAAACATAATTAAACACTAATCAGTGTATATTTCTAAGAATAATATTTGTTTTTCCAAGTAAATAAACTTAAAAATAATAGCCTGTATCTTCAATTCCAGTACTCCCCAGCAATTTCTTTTAAATGCTTGCAAATGAAATAATCACAAGATTACAGTTTCCTTCTTGCCAGTTTACATGATTTCACATGACCTTGTAAAGAACAATTCGGTGACTTCCCCCTGTTTTTTCTTAAGTATTGGTAGCTGGAGCAAAACACAGATGTGGACTGGAGACATTTTCATATTTTCCCGCTGAAATGCAAAGATGTGTCTTTTTTCTCTTAGATTACTACAGCATACCAAACCCATAACACTAGATTTTGTTTGTTTCATAACCCACTAACATTTCAGGGTGCACACAGTGATAGGACTGTGGACATGATTTAAAAATAACATGTTAAACAGCAGTGGAAAGCTTTTTACAATAAGAGACAGTGTTGGCCCGTACTTCTGTCAGCTCTCTGCAGCAGGTGATGAGAGACTCTTTGGGGTACAATAGCCTTTGGGAATATATTCTATGAAATAAATTCAGTTTACCTAGAAAATCCTTGTCTTATATTGCCACACTTACCCATACACTGATAAGTTGTTATATGCAACTGGTTATATGCAGGCAGTTATCAACTCAACACTTGAGGTTGTATTTACTACATATGAAAAAGTGCACAAAAGAGCAGGTGTATTAGCAGAAGAGTGTCTTATTTTACAGAGCAGGCTATAATATTAGAAAAGAAAATAGAGAGTAGAAAGATAATTCTAGATAAATGTAACACAAGTCCTTCAGCAAAAGCAGCATGTGAGTGCGTGTGACTGAAAGTAAAAAAGCTCTACAGAATGAATTTTCGTGTGCTTCAAGTGATCAGCAAGAGTATAAAAACACTATATAAATAAATCTCTGTATAGCCATGAAGGGAGTTATGCAAAATACCAAACGTGTAAGTAACTTTCCTATATCCAGCTCTAATGGCTATAACTTTTTATTCCTTTAAGGTTAAAATGAAGGTATTTCTGTGATGTTTAAGACAACTTTAGTCATATTCTCTCAGCTGCAAAACCAGGCAGTCTGAGAGCAAGTAAAGAGCAAATAGAAAAATAGAATTCAAACTGGTAAGCAGGCATACTTGCAAATTTTTATAAGGGTCAACAAGTACGAGGCTTTGGAGCCCTTAGGATTTCTTCACTATATTAACACAGTGAGCAACAAAATTGGTTTAAAATTGCTTGCAGCAAGCTGGGGGAAAAAAGAGCAAGGAATTAAGCTGGTCTTAAAAATCTCTGTTTCTTATTACGGAGGGGCAAAACTTTCAGTCTACTAATACCCTCTCACTATGTGTGCATCAGCACTATTTACCATATTGATTTAAAAAGCGAACCACCTGCATGGACCTGAAAACCCAAGGTTGAACTTGAAGCTACCCCACTAAGCTCCAAGTATTACATCATGGCACAGGCCTGTGGTGGGGGAAAAAGGAAAGGCTGATCGGTTTTCTAAAAATAAACAAATTGTTACTTACAGAGCTGATCATTCATTAAACTATCAGCCTACAGCTGAGGAAAACAAAATGTTTTACTGACAATGAGAAAAAAGCCAGTTGACGATGTCCCATTCCTCTGGAGATCATTTTTAAGTGTTGTCGTTTATCACCAGCACTTTGCATTTTTTTAGCACTTCGTTGAGATTTTGTCATGAACTGAGATCTGTACTACAAAACAGGTTTCTGGACTTTGTGAGGTAACTTTTATCATTTCACTCTGGTTCTACATTTACCAGGATACATCACCATGGTAACCTACACCCGAAACCTAATCTGCTCTGAAGAAGGCTATTTGAGATAACAGTCTAGCGTTCATGAAACAGCTGCTGACTGACCAACCTGTTCTGCTGAAATCTGTATCACCATTCCTAGAAGATCCTACTGAGCTCAGTGTGTTCCAGGAGTCTCTCTAGGGGTCTAGTTTCTAGATGCCATCTAAACCCTTTAGCCTTCCCTGATGAGCAACAATAATATTGTACAGACTGTCTTTTCCTGCTGGCCTCTTTTTAAAGTCATTTCATTGCTTTTTGGC
>NW_005187547.1:1115953-1117605 GCF_000239375.1 Pundamilia nyererei | reverse complement strand
GTCCGAGGCCCGGGGGTTGGGGACCGCTGCTCTACACTAACAGCACACTGTTTAGGTTTGACCTAATTTGACTGTTTATATTAACTTCATATGGCCACTGTGCACCAGTCACACTCTGTTATTTACTTTACATCCATCACAGTAGAGCAAACTAACCTGTTTATCCTGCTTTAACCTGCAGAGGATTTTCATGCAACCTTTAAATAACACAGTTGGTCTACCTCGGTTTGTTTTGCACCATGTTTCACAATATAAAAAACGTAATGTCACGTGTTCAGACCCAATACCTGATTTAAAGTTGCATGTAAGCTTCAAATTTGCAGTTTATCAAATCCCACTGAGCAGTCCTGACCTTTAAATCTAACCTCTCTTCTTCCTGTCCTGTCCTGTCTTTCTTATCTTTCTCCATCTCTGAGTGAAAATAGCTCTCTTTCTTTTCTCTGTTGCTTTTTGCCTGCATTGTGTGTTAATTTCCAATTTTAACTTGTACTAGAGTGATGGCAAGAGAAATGTGGCACGGACATGTATGGCTGCCAGTGGAGACGGGTCACTCGTGTTTACTGATGATGTGGCTGCTGATAGAAGGGATTTTGAAATGTGCATGGCTGTTCTCTCTGCTCAGATTTAGAGAAATGCTGCAAAAATGACCCGATGAGGGTTCACAGTGCTATCAGAAAATGACCCAAAAGCTCACTGCCAAAAAGTTTTTCAAGGCAGTGAAATGGGATATTCTGTGATGGCCAAATTCACTGACCCGAGGTGAAAGTCTCTACTCTTTAATTACATCTTGATTATTTGATGTAAAATCAATCAAGTGTAGAGAGCTAATCTTGCAAAACAAAAGAAAACAAAACAAAATATGTCTTTGTCCAAATATTTATGGACCTGACTATATACAACATGCCAGTACATTTAAGAGCTGAAGCAATCCTTATATCTTAAATCCTAATTTGAATGTTAAAGAAACACTCTAGCTTTAATGATACTTCACCTACTTATTTATGTTGCCCTTCTTTAAGTGTTTCTGCCTTTCCTTCTCTCCCACCTATCCTATTCTCTATTTTGCAGTGGCTCACACTTTTATGTCATGGATCAACAACAGAGGTCACTCTTTGCATATGTGTGTGTAGGTGTATATGAGCAAGTGCACATTTTGATTAAGGCCTTGTCTGCAGCCCCCCCCCCCCTTATTTTAATTAAAGAGCAGATGCACCACCCTTGTCCCGTCTGCTGTCCTCTTTTGTACGTGCATGTGTGCGCGCATGCCCGCTTGTCTTATTTTGACCCAGCTTGCCCTCACCATGTGCCACTTTTGAGCCATGGTCTACCCAAGACTGTTGGTGCCATCCACGTAGAAGATAAATTAGTAGGCAGGAGGGACAAAGGGAAGATCTACACACGACCAGCTATTCAAATAGGTTAATAGCTCTTTATTAAGTGCAAAGTTTAACCACTTTTTAACAAGGTATGAAAAGAAAGGAAACACACCCTTTCTTACTTTGTCACACCCCTTTGACTGGCTGATTGGAGGTTTTACAGACTTGGTTTTAAGGTTAGAGTTAGAATTAAGCAAGAGTTGGAAATGTATTAGGCAATGTCCTCACAAAGATAGCATCGGTGTGCATTTGCGTGTGTGTGTGTGTGTGTGTGTG
>NW_005187547.1:1114174-1115925 GCF_000239375.1 Pundamilia nyererei | reverse complement strand
GCGCGCGCACGTGCAGGGACAGAGATAGGGAGAGCTGGATAGAGCCCAGATTTCACAGACAGTAGGAGAGCTAATTCTCAGCAGTTGCCTCCTATTGCATCAGCTGACAGTCAACAGATGGAATCAGCTACCGAACCCACTAATAACTTTATTGAACAATGTGTTGGACACAGACACACAAAACAGATGTTTGTTTATTGAAAGCTAAAAAGAAAGTCTCAAGAGGATTAATAGCTATCAATCTGTATTATATGTCTTCTATTACCACTGTATTACCACTGTCTCTTTATATCCGCCACCAATTAGTTTTTGACATAAGCACATATTTTACCAAATGTTGTATAAGGCTTTGACCACCATAACCCACATCTGTTATTAACCATTAACGATAGAAAAAATCCAAGATTAATATCCTGGCTTTGATAGTGGAATATAAAGAGAGTCACACAAAGTGCATAATTGTCCTGACCACATGTGATTATGGGTTGTAAGTCATAATATAATATAAAGGTTGCCTCAAAGTGCTTTAGATTATAAGGTGAAGGCTCCACAGTATTAAAAAGAAACCACAACAATCAGATTAGACGCTATGAGCACACACAAGGCAACAGTGGGAAGGAAAATCTCCCCTTTTAACAGGAAGAAACCTGGAAGGAAAGAGACGAGAACAGATGGAGCTCAGATAAAAGACACACTATGGGAGAAGTCAGAGTTCAACAGTTACATATGATCAATATAAACCTTTCATAGCTGCAAACTATTCTATGTGAAACTGCAAATTCATTTTTCGAGCAAATTTACATTTAAAAACTATAGCCATGAATGAGACTTTTGCATTGACCTAGGGTTACGCTGTGTAACCTCGGTGTTTCTTTTTCCTTATCGCAGTAATTAAGGTCTGCTTCTTTTTTGTCTTTCGACACTCTCTGACTTGTAAAAAAAGATACATTCCAGTGCTTTTGGGTTTTTTTGTTAAGAAATACTACACGTTTTCACCGTTTCTGGCCTGATGAAAACAGTAATACATTACCTTACAAATATTCTTAACAGAAGCTCTTTGACAGGCAAAACAGCTTTATTAGGAAAGTTCATGGTGCAGCTCCCTGCAAACTTACTGAGTCAAGGCTGCCTCTTCTTGCTTCCTTCTATTCGTACGGTCTTTCAACGTGCCATTTATCTCCTGCTAAGAACATTTTAATTTCTGTGTTGTGTCAGAAACAGAGAATGAATAGAATAAATGGCACTGGTTTTTCAAATGCGTGTGTTTGCCTAAGAGTCTATTGGGTGATGGAGAGAGCAGCGTGGTAATTGAAATCTTGTTTCGGTACGTGGAGACCTTTTTCTTTTTTTTTAAACAAATGTGCTGCATTTTGCCCACAGTCTCTCTCAGTCGCTCGCTCTCTTCCTCTCTCCCCCTCTCCTCCTCTCTCTCTGCCGTGTTGCTACCCAGAGATTTGGCAAGTCACTCAACTTAGGATCCATGAGTGTGTTGCCAGGGCATTACAACATCTCTAATTCCCTCAGCCAACCCAATCACAGTAATGAATATCACTCTTTTACCCCCCAGTAGTTTTTCATAAAACACAGGCGTAGTGGGTCGCAAACAAGTAATGTTTTAGTAAACCAGATGTAAAGTTTTTCGGTAATCTCTGAAAATGGAGGACAGTTATGATTCATTCTTTTCTTTTTTTATGGCAGGTATTACAGATATTAAGTTAATCATTTTGTTTTCTGTATAAGCTCTAATCTCA
>NW_005187547.1:1100718-1114118 GCF_000239375.1 Pundamilia nyererei | reverse complement strand
ACACACACACACACACACACACACACAGCGGTGTAAATACTCCCACCCTCCTCCCTGCTCCTTTCTGCTCTTTCTCCTATGGATCTTTTGATGTCTGCTGTGCTGTGGATCAATGGGCTGACTTTCTGGACTCTACACACATCTGTTGTCAAAGCAGGCCAGTGGCAGGTCTGCCGGGAATGCACGCATTTACACACACACACACACACACACACACACAGGCACACAGAAGATGCTGACTGGAAACTACATTGTGATATATTGACAAGATAGGATTCTGCTGAAAGAGCCCTGACCTCCTGAAAACCAATATGACTCTCAGATTGACCTCGGGGGAAGAGATTTGATTTGATTTATTGACATTCTGACTTTGAGAAATTATTTGTTTGTACAATGTTACCAAAATAGCATAAGTGTATACATATATGTTGAAATGACTAAAACCTACTGCTTATTTGAGAGTTACAAATATTTTTTAATATTCAGTGTATCAGTGTTTAAGTACTTGCTTCTCATTAAGTGAAAGTCTTGTGAGTAAATATATTGTGCCCTGTGTGAGAGCTAGTTGTTTGTTTTAATGAGTGCTACTTAACATGCACGTTTCATGCTAAATATTATATAGGCTATACAGTAAATATAAAGATTAGAAGTCATTTGGTAATGATTTTAATTGGGCCTGCTACTACAAAGCAAATTGTAAACATCCTCTTTGTACGTGTGTTTAATAAACGATATATAAAGCATATGGTAAAACGTGAGATAAACAGAGGTGCATAAAGGCACGGTTCTGAATTATTTGTACGAATGCATGTGGGCATAATTTTGGCATGCAGCTGAAACTGGTATTTCTGTCTGTGTTGTGTTGGCTGTGAAAATGACTGCTTGCCTTTTCTTTCTTTTCTGTATTTCAGAGGTTGCATAACAAATTGTTTCAACAGCTATGCAACCATTACAGAATCCCCTGCTTTGAGTGGCCTGCCCGCAGGCTCCCAGACTGTGCAGCCCAAGAAAATTGGATATAAAATGTGCTTTTGGACCCTCTAACCACATTACTGAGTTGAATCATAAGCATAGAGAGTGCCTCTGATATTCACAGAAGTATATTTGACAATATTGTTACAGAGCTTGTTATTCAGCCAAGCGAATAATGGAGCTGCTTTTGGGTACACTGTTATTTGAAAACTGAAGCAGTTTGGTCTTTGGCAGAGGAAGGCGCTCATTACTGCACCGCTGGCAGTCAGTCACACCTTGGACATGAATATTTCTTTTGATTCCATGATACACACATTACATTAGCCGTCAAAAGAGATGCAATTGAGGAAAAAAAATATTGCCTGCAAACCAGCATGGGATACAATATTTGTAAATATGACAGAGAACAAACGGTGAACACATAATATTCATTACAGCAACCGCTTTGATCCGTGCTTCACTGCCTGATTTGTTTAGCAGGAAAGTGCAAAACCGTGGATTTTCTTTTAGGTCCTTTCATTAATAACTTGTGTTTTTCTGCTTTGGTTAACTTTAAAGACGAAGCTCTCGAGCAAAACTTCCTGCACCTGCTCTTTTTTTCCTTTTTAAAGCAAGTAACTTATGAGTAGAAATCTGCAAAATGTCTTTGTCTTTGTTCATACTTCTGTAATGCCAATCAGGTGACTGTTAATCCAGTGGCAAATGCTGGCCGGGCAGATGTTTGGTTTTGCAGATGATCTGTTTGGTAAAAACATGTATGGTAAGTTTAAAAGTGTGTTTACCCAGCGAAATCAGCATTCAGAGCCACACCGAGGAGACCGTTTGAATTTCGAAAGCATCAAGGGAGTGGAAGTACGCGATAAGCCTCTCCATATTTGAAGATTCACTTGTTTATTTGACGACGCCTGCATGGAAGATTGCATGCTACACAGAGTTTGCGTGACTGACTACCAATTGGCAAACAACATGGCAGTCTTTGTCTTAGGAGCCTTCATAGTAAGAGGAATTTGGGGGCTATCATGTAGGGTTGCATATAATTGTACCTAAGATAGATAGCTGTTATTAACATTATACCTGTGTTATAGAACAGATACCAACACATTGTCTCTTTTTTGCCTTTCATAGTCACTTGAACATTTGGAACATATTTCAAAAATATGTGACATAACTACATAGTACAATATGTTTTTTGCCATTATTTGAACTGGTTTGATATTATTCAGTAGGAAGCTCTGAATAGGTCATGTTTGTCTAAAGTTTGATAGACAAGTGCAAACAGCTGTTTTCTTTTTCATCCTCTCCCCTCTTACGTACTCCTTTAGAAAGTGCTGTTGGTCTTTTAATTACCACTTTCATTTGAGGTGAAAATAGAATTTAAAAAATGACACAATTTGTACTTTTTGATGTGATACATCTGATTCCACTTTTTTGATAGTGATATCCCTTTCAAACATTGACATTCAGCCCTGTTAAATTTGCTGAATGAATGAGATCGTTCCTTTTTTCCCCCCATTGTGCTACATTTTTGGACTTTATTCGTGTCTGTTAGCTGAGAAAACCAGGACTAATTTTTTATGTGCCAAATGTCATTCAGAAAACCTCTAAAAACATAGTTGCCCTTGATCAGAGCAACAATAACCCACAGAAAGACTAAGAAAACTGCAAAGGGGAGCGAGACATTAATATTACCAGAAGGTTACATTTATGCGAATTTGAGGACAATAATTCCTGCAGCTGCAGCGAGTGAACTAATGCATGCGGTCTGACCACTGACTGTCAAAACCTCAAAAAGCATTTTGCTTGATTAAAGCAGGTAAGTGAAGGGGGAAAATACTTCAAAGTGTTGTGGATGTCATATTTGATGAAGACTTAAAAGTTGTGCGTGTGAAAGATATTGTGTCCTGCTAATGCCAAGAATGCTCACACATTTGCGTCAGAGTAGGTGATCAAATTTGATGTCTTGCCTGAGAAACCTCAAAGCAGTTGTTTTGCAAAATGATATTCATGAAAAGCAGTGGAAAGCCAGAGTTGCACTTGATCAGAGTAATAATGACCCTGCAGGCAGAGCAGAGCAATTAAAGGAGAGTCCAGGGGAGAGATGAGAACTATTAACAGCCACAGAGGACCTTCTCTCTCCCCATTTCTGTCTTACTCTCACTGAACCGAGGCTAGCAAAGCTATACACTGATGAAAAAATTGCTGGAGAAACTGAAAAAGCACTAATTAAAGAGGGGGGTGGTTGGGGTGGGGACTAAAGAGGGGAAAGAGATGAAGATCCTCTGTGCTTCAGAGGCATTTCCTGTCCAATTTAATATGTTGCATCAGTTATTTTTGAACTGCCGTTTCTTGCATACAATTTTACATTCACACAGGGTTCTCTGCCTGACCCCAGTCCAAGTCACGCACACTACAGTGGAATAGGAAACTTGGCAGGAATATGACTGTGTAGGATGTTCTCAAATGCCTCGTAGTCACTGGTATAATGTCCATGGCTACCATGTTTCTGTAAGCTAATATCTTATTACGATTAATTAGTGGATTTCTCGCTGCTGAGAAAATACCAACTAATCGTTTTTTTTGGCTTAAATTTGTCTTTTCTTGCTTGTTTGAAAAATGAGAGACTGCGTTGGCCACTGTGATAAACACAGTAGTCATTTCAACATTAAAACTCCTTTTTGGCTTTGACGGTAAGAAGCCTGATGGTAAATCTGTTTAAAGGAAAAAAAGCAAAGTGAATGAATGAATGTTGATGATGTTTATACATCATCTTTACAACTATTACTATGTGTTACATTGACATGAATGCACTGCACAGTCCTATAATGCATATGTACATTTGGTGCATTCATATATTTCTGCTTAATTCATAAAACACATATTACAAATGCTGACGTACTGTTTTTACCGTAGTGTATTTCCAGCCTACCGCTGGACAGTGTAGTGGTACGCCTACACACCTTTGGAGCGGGAGTTGTAAGTTCAATTCCCACCCGGTATCCAGTAAGGGTCCTGGCTAGACCCCCCATGCTAAAACCAAGCCCTGGAATGGCGCAGCCTGTCCGCATCTCGGACACAAAGCATTTCACTACATGTTGTACTATGTATGATTGTGTATGTTACAAATAAAGGCTGTTGTAGTATATTACTATACATTTTATTATATACTTTAAGTCACAGTGTCCTGCTATACTTATGAACAAAAAAAAAAAACTTGTTTAAAAATCGTTTTTTCTTGTATTTGTACCCTTGCCTTGGGCATTGCAGTGTATATGGATTTTTTAAAAATGTCTGTTTGTTCTCCTCTGCTTACTGGATTTGATTTATAGTTTTTCATAAAGCGTGTTGTACCAGCTAAGTTTGTGTCCTGTCTTAAGAAAAATGATGATATTCTGTTTTTCTCCTCTCTTCCCGTTTTACCTGCTGACCTCTGCAGAGAGATCTATAGCTCCGTTCATTGACAAACAAGTTCAATAAACAATACATAAATAATATATATATAACACCAATGTTTAATCTTGAATCTAATCATGAAATAATTATCAAATAATTTGTATTATGAAAAAAAATACATATGAAATCCCTAAATGCAGAACAATAATAATTTGGTGTTCTACCCAGTAGCAAAGCAGCTGGTGTGCTTACCACATGAGTATTGATGCCCCGGGTAGCAAGTCCCTGGTTGGATTCCTGGCTGGCCAGTTCATTCACTGCATGTCAGTTCTCTCGTGTATATTTTCAGTTTCTTTCCACTACTCCTGCTAATAAAAATGCTCACGAACAAATCTTTAGCAAATGAATTCACCTGTATGGTATCATATTTTAAGAACACAACGTTATTTTGTGTTTGAATATTTTTTCAAAGTATACCATTCTTTATTTTACCAAACAAATGCTAGTGTGTTACAGTTATATGAAGGAAATACTAACAACAATACCAAGGAAGACCCTAACATTGCATTAGAATTCCTGTTGTGGGTCCTGTTTCCGGGCAGAAAGCAACCACTCCCTCTAATACAAATTTCCAACAGTGGTTCCACAGCTCGGTGCAGTTAACTCAGAAAGCAGAATAAGGCGTGAAACAGGTTACCTTAACAGGGTCAAACACCAGCTCTATTTAAAATGTCACTGATACGTTCAGGACATATTCCAAGAGTGCGTGTTTGTGTGGCTTGGCTCCTGAACAACCGTGGTAGTGGTAGAGATGAGCTTTTGTGGCCTAGCCTTAAAGTCACATTTAATTGGTGTATTCCCACAAGTAAATAAAAAGGTGACATTTTCTCTTTGGTGCCATGAATGGAATGCTAAAAACCTACGGGCCGAGGTCCCTGAAATGTCAAGGAGGAATAATTTCCATCACATACTATGTCAGCTTTTGTGCCTTGGCCCTGCTCTGCTTTGGGAGACTTGAAAAGGTCATCAACACGTTTGACTTATTTTATGTCAACATTTGGCTGGGAATCAATGACATCTCTGCGTGATCAAAGATAAGTAGGCCATTGCTAAATTTTGTCCCGTGCTTCTACTTTTCTATTTGATACAGCGATACATTAAGGCTTAGATGTCAGATTTCTACCTCCTCCTTGCATCATCCCTGCTTAGGTGGTTTTCTCTGTCTTGCACACACTCACAGGAACACACACTAACACACAGTATCTACAGACTGAAAGCCCCCCCTGGCACAGTAAACAACTTTAAGCGCCCTGGAAAACAAACAGATAAAAGCACGCCTTTGACATGAAAACATGACAATTTTCCCCTAAGAACCTCTCAGAAAAATAAAATCCTGAGAGAGAGATAAAGGCTTTGCTGACAAGAACAGACACCATTGACTGAATCCATGTTATTTTATCATCTGGCATAGCTCTGTGGCCGGCTTTAGGCCAATACGCAGCGAATTACCTGCTGCAACATCAAAACATTCTCATGTAACCATTCAGCTATTCTAGGCCTCAAAGCGTCTTAACAGAAGAAGCGCGTTTGTCCATTGGCTTACAGTGAAATGATTTCAGAAACCAACGCGGCAAAATCTTTAAACTATTCCCTCTTCCTCCCTTCGTTTGTCTCATTCACTCCCTCTGTCCCTCTCTCTGCATTTAATGGCACATTAGGCAATGCTAATCAAATCCAGAGTGATCAGGTTTGATGCATTCATTGACAAGGATTTGTCAGCGCTCTCAAAAAAAGGACTTAGCATTCATAATAGCACAGAAACACCTCTCCCCCTAAACCCTTCCTTGTTTTAGGATTTATGACTTACAGATATGTAGGCTGAAACCTAAAATGGAGGTTTTCTCAACCTTTGATGTCAGTGTTGTGGAGGTTGATAATCTATGTGGGTTGCAGCAGTTTACTTGGGTAATAGTATGTGCATGAACCACACCAATCCCCTTACAAAATGCAAGAGCTGACTAGCCAGTGTATTCTACCACATGATAGACTCATCAACACAATTTGGACTTTGATTTGGACAATAAAATACAGGGTGTAGGATTAGGATGTAACTGTCAATGGGAAAATTCTTGGACTAAAACAAGAGATTAAGAAAAAAAGGAGCGATCATGAAACTCGGTAAAGCAAACGTGTTTTTGTAAGCGCCTCGCAACACATGCAAATGTTCATTTTTGTCCCAAACACCACCAAACTGTGGGATTACAAAAAATAAAGAGATACTTGATAGAGGATTTTTAGGAAAACAGTTGCAAAGACGCAACCAACTCAAGGCTAAGTCAAACAAACCAATTAGAGAAGCCTCCTCAGCAGTGCCTGATATTTAAAAGTAATAAACAATCAGGCAGATAGACAGCCCCCAAAATTAGACACACACACTAGAGGTCTATTATCTCATCTCATATTTAACAAGCAAGTGCTTGATTAACAAACAAGGAGCTTAACAAGCTCTGATTGTTTAACGATGAGTTGCATTAGGGGAATGATTTTAACGTGGATGATTTTATTCCAAACTGATGGCGATGATTTGGATGCCTTCTACGGGCCGCCGTGACATTTGCAGTAATGAAAGGTTTCACTCACTGTTTTAAAGTTTTATAATCCCACGTCAAGACAAAAATCATTTTACTCAAAGACTAACGCAGCAGCGGCAAACTCAAGCATGAGTGTCAAAGACTTGTCAGATTTTTTATCCCTTTAAAACCTGAACCATAAAAAAACTGCCAGAAATCTTTAATTTTTTGATAATGGACAAACCTTTAGACAAAATATATAAAAATATATTAAAATTTTAAACTGCATACGGGTGTTAATTTGTATCAAATTTGCTACATTAGCCATATTTTTGCAATTTAGTCACTGAAAATGTCCATCCATCCATCCATCCATCCATCCATTCGCTTCCACTTACCCTTTTCAGGGTCGCGGGGGGTGCTGGAGCCTATCCCAGCTGTCATAGGGCAAGAGGCGGGGTACACCCTGGACAGGTCACCAGTCTGTCGCAGGGCTATCATTAAAATTGTGTCATGCAATTTATATCATTTTTTGAGGGTAAAAAAAACGTCACGCTGATGATGTAGAAGTCTCAAGAACTCACAAAAACACATGTATCAAACACAATACACGTGGCTTTAAAGGGTTACAAATGATTTTGGAGAAGATTTGCACATATGCAAATCTAAAATACTCTAAATTTAACTTTAATAAGTTGAAGCCTTGGGTGAAAAGTGAGGACAATTAATCGCAGTATTTTCACCCAGCAACATTTTGCTGATCACACTGTTGCAGGTGGTTTAATTTATTCCCCCTGTACACTTATTCACACACAGCGTGTGGGTTAGCACGTTGAACCATGCTGGAGCTTTAGATGTGTTGTAGATGGCATATGTTATGAGGTGGGGCAATGCAGTTAAAGCAGCAAAGAGAATAGCACACACACATATGTACTGCCTGATGAATATGAAGTGGGATCTCCACCTAAAGCAAACTGCTACAGCTGACATAAACTGAGCATGAAGACTCCAGTAGAGGCTTGCACTGAAGGCTAGCTTCTGAAGCTCCCCCATATTCTTTTCTTCTTTTGTTCAGCTGTTTGCCATCAAACAGACCACTGACTTATGCGATGGACACAAAGAAATGGACGCCTTAAGGCATTTCAACCACTCGTCTCCTTCATGAGTGTCAGCCATATTGAAATAGCTGAGATAAACCCCGTTTTTATGATTGAAAAAATGCGGAGACAACCCGAGCTGTGGGTCTTTAATGGTAAAACGGCGATTCTAAAGAAACAGACCATTTTCAGCTCATTTAATGGCACTTGCGTTGACAAGCACTTGAATGATTATTGAGCCTCTTGAATAATAAGGCAAGTCAAGTGTTCCCCGTGTCAACAGAATGCCCTGTCCTTTTAAATCTGCTCAATTGCAGCTGTCACTTAAATGACAATTAAATGCATTTGCTGTGCTGCACAGGTACACCACCACAAATCCAGACTCCAAGCCATTTCAGCAGCAAATGAAAAAAAAAACAAAAAAAACAAACAGAAGAAGTTACGTGACTATATAAATATAGCATTGACTACTGGTGCTATCTCAGCGTCATACTTTTTATTTTGCTGTCAACACAAGCATAATGATACAGCAACCTAAAACAATCAGAAGAGAAGAAGAAAGTGACACATCATGGGCTGCAGGAGTTATGGCTTACTGCTCTGCTGCTACAAATTCATCATGTTTGTGACAAGCGAAGGATGATGTTTTTAATTGCTACAACCTCCAGTGGCACCCACGCCTGGCCTTGAGGGACCTGGCGGAGTATGCATGCCATTATATGTATGTGTTGATGTGAGAATATGTACTGTAAGTGTATCAAAAATGTGTATCTGAGAACGTGTTTGAACTTGCAGCTCTAATGTAATCAGTATAATTGCGGAAGAGGTGTTTGTGCGTAATCTAGGTCTCCAGCTTCTTAGCGGAGCAGGGCAAGGGGATATTACAATGTTTAATTAGTAGCTACAGATACACAAAGGTCTCCTTGTGCAAATCTGTGTAGGACAGCACACAGATCACAATGTAAAAGCGAAAAGATTTAACCACATGTAGCCATGCATGTAAGTTTAAAATCTGTGGTTTCCAAAAGCAAGCGTAAACATCAAAGAATTTCAATGCAGTCTCTTATAGATAATGAAAATCCTTTTATTCTCATGGCATGAGTATGTACACGACTGCACCATTAACTAAAGGCTTTAATGTATCCCTTCCAAAGAGGACCTCCTGGATGGGATCTTTCTGTGTGGAGCTCTCGTGCGTTTTCTCCAGGTACTTTAGCTTCCTCCCACAGTCCAGGGAATGCATGTTAGGTTAATTGGTGATTCTAAATTAGCTTGTGCATGTGAGAGTTCCTATTTCTCCACGATGGCCGTGTCCAGGGTGCATCCCTGCCTCTCGCTCAAAGTCAGTTTGGAATAGACTCCAGCGCCCCTGTGACCCTAAATTGGATAAGTGGTGAAGAAAATGGATAGATGGGTGGAAGTGACTAAAATACACTGCATACATAATGATCTGACTCTCTGGAGAAACTGTACCTGCCATAGTCCCTATTCTTCTCCCCTTCACTGCACAGCTTCCCTCTCAGCACACATTAGGGCCCCGCGCTAATGACACCCATTCTCTCTCCCTCTCGCTCTCTCTTTTCTTCACACACAGACACGCACTCAGGCACACACACACACACACAGGCTTCCTTTACTAATGAACTCAGCCTCCAACACATTTGCATCTTTCTAAATTAGCTTGATTATTTCAGGCTTATTAGCATAAGCGTATGGAAATTAAATTGGCTATAGTGGCGCGGTGGCTTCAAGGTGTTTTTTTCGTGTGATGTGTAGGTAATGGGCTACATTTGATGATTCCTTAGGAGATGTGTTCCTCTTGTGTAGTGTGAAGTCAGACTGTTTTTAGATCCAAAAGGGCCCGCAAAGCTCATAGATTCTCGATTCAATTATAGTCATTATTAATTGAAATATGAGGACATGTTATAGGAAACTGATTGATAGGAGCAAGTATCCAAGAATTGAGGTCGGGATATAGCTTGTTTCTACCAGTAACTTTGTCCTTGACTTAAAGGAAAAAGTCGAGTAGTTAACTTGGCTAGTTAACTAGCATCCTTAACAAATAGTTCTACTGTTAGTAGCTTGTAGGGGGAAAACACTGCAGGGAGCCACTGAATAGGAAACAAATGTACTCATTTTATTTTAATGTATTTAGAATTAAGAGGCAGTCTGTGTCGTCTTCCTTCATCCCTTCCCTTGATGCCCTCTAGTTTTACTGATCTACAGTAATAGGGGCCTGAAATCGCTCCTACAATAATAACTCAGCCATGGATTATTAATTAATATGTTGAAAGTACTCTCTCTGATTCTAACCCCCGACCACCATCACCACAGCTAATGTGAACCCTGCGAACTTCTATTCTGTAATATTCACAAAGGGATGTGGGTGATGAAAGGGAAATATTATATTCAAGTTTAGGGCACTCTAAATTTAAGAATCTAGGGTGCTCACTGGCCATATTAAATAGCCATGTAATTAGAAGTATATTTCTGGGAGGTGCATACATGTTTTAACTCAGCAGTGAAAAATTAATTAAGTTAATGGTGCCATTCCAGAGGTAGGGCATTCAATGTCTTGTTCAAGGAGACATCAACAACGATCAGGGTTTAAGATTTAGTCATTTTCACTGCAAAACAGCTCACGAAACATGCAGATAGCCAGAATGACTCTTCTAACCCAGCTACTAGAGCTACATGAAGCATCCTTGACATATGTTACCTATAATAATAGAAATAGCACCATTAACTGCAACAAAGCACATCAGCAATTCATTCATCATTTGCCTTTATTGTAAAGGATGTCTTCAAACCAAAATGACAAAACTGATTTGATTTTGTGTTCCAGAAATATTTTACTATGTATGTGTCATATAAAGCTGCATTATAAAAATGACATTTGTAGTACACTTTGTCAATGTCATAACTCTTGCTCCGTGTTTTGTTATCCAATCCAACTGCCCTTACGTCTTCATGCACGTGAGTACATCCTTTGACACTGCATTTATAAAGAGACCAAAGAGCAAGCGACACCTTCTACACAACAGTGCAAAAGCAATATGGCAGTGCAGGAATGTTCAGTATATCAAAGTATATCAAAGTAGCATCAACCATTTGTTTACACACTTGGTGTCTTTATTTGCAACCAGAAGTGACTTTCTAGACCAGAGGGTGGAGTGATTTTTTTTCAGTGGATTTTCTGGATGTATAGCTGGCTGTACCTCGCAGCAGGCCATGTTATTATAATATCATGATTCCATTCCAACACCATTAACACGGTCCAGTTCAGTCAAGACTGGAATTACTAGATGTGAGGCTAAACAGACAGCCCTCAGCATGTTGGCACACCAATAACAGTGGCTGAAACTAAGTATGTACAATGAATTGTTGAAAAAAAAATGGAGGCACCCTGCTGTGTGGTGTTTGCATGTAATCCTTGTGCCTGCGTGGTCTCTCTCTGGGTACTACTTTGGCTGTAGTTATGAATGTGAGTGTGAGTATGTATGTGTTGGCTCTATGATAAACTGGTGACCTGTCCAAGGTGTACCCCACTTTTTACCCTATAACAACTGGGATAGGCTCCAGCAGCCCTTCATGACCATACATTAGAAAAGTGGTTAAGAAAATGGATGGATCTTTAGGGAGTGTTAAGTAGGTATTGGAACTGCAGGTTTTCTTCACAGTTCTGCATTAGCTTTATTTTTCAGCACTGGCTAATACTACTTGGCTAACAGTGGTTAAACTCTGAAGCCTATTCCAGATATAAAGCAGACATTCTGGCGAGCCTCAAATGTATTTAACAAAAGTCAGTCAATGGTATTGACTCCCTTTGGTAACCACCTGTACTACTAACCTTAAAATAAAAAACAAACAAAGGGGACTTTGAATTGCAGTTACATTTGAATTGCAAAAACTTGATTCTGTTCATCTGAATGTAGCTTTCTCAGCTTTAGACTCTCTTCTAATATGGCTTAATGACTCACGAGTAAAGTGTCACACTGACACAGTTTTATTATGAACACCAGGAAGGTGAGAGAGCCCTGGGCCACTCTGAATATCATTTTCCGCTTGCAGTAACAAAGAAATCTGCACATTCACATAATTGACCCCTGGGAATATACATTTAAAGCAGAATATACATGAGTGTAACTTCATTCATGGCTTATTGACTCTGCCTCTCTCTTCACAAACAACACAAGCCTGCACAGAGAAATATCACATATATACCACAGCATCTAGTGCTATACATTGGGGGTAGTGATAACATTTATGAGCGTGATGCTTTTTTCACAGAGGAGCGTTGTAGTCGGTTATTGATGAATCCCACTGTGTAACATTACTTATGAATCAAAAGACGGCGAAAGGGAGCAGATAGAGATGAGAAGAATGTATAGATGTTATAACCTTATCCCTTGAACCATATTTAATCAAAGCTCATGGCTGGAGACCCTTGTTGTCAAAGACACAGCTCACAAGATTTTCTTTTGCAGTATAAGTTGAGCTCAGTACTCAGAGTACATGAGTGTGGATTTCATACTACAGAAAAGTGACAAATCAGATAGTCCGAAGATGAGCGCAATCAGACTTTTGAACTGGATATATACTGGGTATATATAGCTTCTAAATGCAATGTATGCTGTTGTTGCAATGTTCGTGTGTAATGTAACTCAAAAAAGTGAAACATTCATACTTCTGCCCTGATAAAATGCCAGGATTCCCAAATGGTGCTGCTATCACTAACAATAAGATTAGACATTTAAATTTCAAATAAAGCAATTTACAGATGAAAAAATGGCTCCTTGTAAATGACTGTTGGAGAGATAAGGAGAGTATATAGACTCAGCAAGCTTTCTCTATCTTACTTATGAACCAAGGGAAAGGTAATTAACTACAGCAGAGTCATAGTTAATTATGAAAAAAGGAATTTTTTATGTATTCAATGACAGTTTGGCTGCATCATACATTTGAAGTTAATCAGAACACTGGCTTGTTAAGTCATTTCGTCGAACGGAGGATGAGGGGGTAGCGAAGAAGAAAAACAGCACAGTATATATGGGCACAACAGCCACAAAGCATGAAAAGAAAACGCAAGACATCTAGAAACTTGAGCAAAAAAGGAAGAAGGAGAAGACAAGAGGATGAGCAAAACTGAGGTGAGCACTGTAACAAATTAGCCAATCAAACTGTATCAAGTAACAGTTCTGCTAGATACCAACTCATTCCGATTGGTCCTGAGGTCTTATAAACAAATAATTCAGAAAGGAATCCCTGCAACTTTCCATAGAGAAAGAGGAGTCCTGAATACAGTCCTGAATATAACAAATACAGCCTCAAACATTATGTAAAATCGTTGCGTTTCAGAACCCCCCCCCCC